>NW_015150737.1:671756-673752 GCF_000732505.1 Cyprinodon variegatus
TCGCTTACTAAATTAGTTGACGATTATTTCAATAATTAATTAAACAGGATTAATCTGATTGTTTCTTTCTATATATTATACGTATACTGTTAAGCTTTTGAAGTTCGCAGATGACGCCTCTCTAATCGGACCTATCTCTGACGGTGACGAGTCCGCCTACAGGTGGGAGGCTGACCATCTGGTGACCTGGTGCAGGGACCCCATCACCCTCTGTGACTCCACAGTTGACACTGTGAACCAAGAAAGCCCAGCAGAGGATGTATTTCCTGCGGAAGCTGAAAAACTTCAACCTGCCAAGGACAACTATGGCGCACTACTACTCCTCCATCACTGAGTCCATCCTCACCTCCTCCATCACCATCTGTTACGCTGGTACCACCGCCAAGGAGAAGGGCAGACTGCAGCGTATCATCCGGTCTGCAGAGCAGGTGATTTGCTGCAATCTTTCATCGCTCCAGCATCTGTACGCCTTCAGGACTCTGAGGCGTGCAGGGAAGATTGTACCTCCTCGCACCCCAGTCCCAAACTATTTCAGTCACTCCCCTCTGGCAGGAGGCTGTGGTTCATCAGGACCAAAAAGAACAGTTTCTTCCCATCCGCTACCAGCCTTATCAACAAGGCCAAGAGACCCCCTTGACACTGCCTCTTTCCCTCCCCCGTTTTACGACCTAGAAGCTACAAACCATCTAAAAATAAGTACAAAATTTCTTAAAATAAGTGTATTTACCCTTAATTTTAGTAGGTAAATAAGACGATTTGCCAATGGAATCAGTATTTCTACTCCTAAAATAAGACAATTAGATAATATTCACTTGAAATAAGACAAAGCAATTTTTTTTTCTGATTTTAAATGTAAATTGTCTTGTTCCATTAACAAAGTGTCTTACTTATCACCTCAATTCAAGACAAAATTCACTCAATTTAAGCAAAAATAACTCATACAGATTTCCATTTTTTGCAGTGAATGTAGCATCTCCAGACCTTCTACGTTACATTAACACACATTCTACTGTGTATATAGCTATAGATTCTGTCTGTATATATCTATTTTTTCTGCACCATCAACACAAAGTCAAATCCTTTGTAGGTGCAAACCTACTTGGCAATAAACTTGATTCTGATTCTGTTTATAAACCTCCTAAAAATGAGCACAATGCACACAAAAAGCTGCATTGACATAGAAATACTGTAGTAGAGTAGGAAAATGATATTACTAGCCAACAGGCACACACATGTATGACAGGCCTAAAGGCATGCAGAGGCCCAGTACAGTGAAACAGGAGGAGCAAATGAGCACTCACATGTGAAAAGTAATAATTACCTAAACACAAAATATACATTCTAATTATGTTTTTCTAGAATTACAGACTTTTTTAAGCCTCTTCTCAAGATAAAGGCCCTGCAGCAGCAGATCTAAGCAAGTCTGTCTGTCTTTGGATCTCTCACTTTAAAGTTAAACAGATACTCACTTATGAGTATTTTTTCTTTTGCTGCTGGACATATTGCGCCTAAATCAATTTTGCGAGGCTTTTTCAGCCAGTTTTTGACATCTGTGTAACATCCTATTAAGAATAAAAGGAAATAGTGAAATTAGGATGTCAGCTGCAGTCAAAGAGGAGACAAAGTGGATTTTGGAAAGAGATAAAAGGGAAGCAGATGAGAGACCAAACTCAGCTACATCGTTCTGGGCCGTATGTAATAACTGGGTTATTATAAAGGAGGAATGTGCGCTAAACTAAGACATGGTTGCAAAGCAAACCCTTAAATATCATGCTTCCCTACCAGCCTTTCAGAGGGCTTACATAAAGCAAAGACGGAGAAGAAAGAATCCAGGTAGCAGCAAAAGCATGGGCGGTTCTAGACAGGGGCCAACAGGGGCCAGGGCCCCTGTAGATCATGTCCTGGCCCCTGTACTGAAGACATAATACTCAAAGAAATTCTGATGATGATCTGCGCTGGAACAGAAATGGTTACCGATAGATCCTTTGGCTCTATT
>NW_015150737.1:674778-676702 GCF_000732505.1 Cyprinodon variegatus
CTCCAGAGTGTTGTTCAGCATGGGGGTGAGTAGAAAATGAAGGCTAATCATGTTTTGGGTGTACTATTCCTTTAACTGTTTAAAAACATAGCATCAGTGGTATAGAGATAGGATCCCAGTTTTCATCTGCTAAATGTTTTTTTTTTTTTTCAAAACAAATGTAAAAAAAATACTCAACTTAAACTCTAATTAAATTCTAATTCAGATTTTATAGAAAACTGTAATTTCAACTTAAATTAAGTTAAAAAAATGTTAAATTCCTAAATTCTGAATGTATATTGACCTAATTTTTATTTTATTTTTTATTTTATTTTATATACAGAGGGAAATTACTTCTCTGCATTTAACCCATCCCTTTGGAGAGCAGTGGGCTGCCATTGTGAGGCGCTCAGGGAGCAGTGTGGGGTTAAGGGTCTTGCTCAGGGAGCCAGAGTGGCAGTCTGTGGGAGTGGGGGATCGAACTCACAATCTCAGGATTCAAAGCCCTATGCTTTGATATTTGAATCCCTGTGTTTTATTTCATGCTTTTCTCTGCCCCCATGAAAACACGCTGGCCCCCTCCTGGCCCCCCTGGTACATTTGGTCTAGAACCGCCACTGTGTGGCACAGGGTTCATATTCACTATTACTAATAACACTCCCTCATGAGCATGGATATAAACATAGTGCTTCCAGCTCAACTGATTAATGGCATTAATCATACTTTTCCAATAAAAAGAACTGAAAGGTGTTCCTGAAAAGTTCTTACGCATTAAGATTTACGTTTAAAGTACTACTGAGGAAGAAAAAGCTGTGCTGGTTTGTGTTGCAACAGAAAATAAATTCCCAGCACAACAAAGGAAACAGACAAACGCACTCACTCAGCAATCCAGATGTTTCCTGGTTTCCCCTCTGTGAAGCACCAAACAACTGAGCAAGCCTCTGTGATTGACTTAGCATTCACAAATCTGATTACAGCCACTCGTCCAAAGGCCTCTGTCTCTCTGTCTCTCTCAAACACACACAGAGTTATGCTGACCCAGTAAACGTCAGAACATTCATGTGATTAGGATGTCTGAGAGCGTGAGGAGGGGGCTGTGACGCACAGAAAAACATAGATAAGCCGACCAACCTTGGAGAGGCTGAGGCTCTGAATCCATAGTTTACAGAACCACAAGTTCTCTTATAATCACTGTTTTAGAGATCTGCAGACATCTGCACGTTTCCATCATTATTTATTATTTTGATTTAATTTGGGGGCAAATTGATGCATCTGTCTGAGCCCTCTAGTGGTCATGTTGTGAACTCCAACACCAAAAAATGCAAAGCATGAAGCAAATTCCAATCATATTAAATATATTATTAATAATAATAAGGCTTTTATTGAGGAAAAAATAAGGAAGAATAACAGAGCACAGTGAGATATGTTGGAACATGTCTGAAACAGCCAGGCTGTGGGCATTTAAAGCTGTTCCTAGAATAATAAACAGAAACTGTTGGGATAATCTGAGCTGAAGATTGTGGGTCTCAACACCTACTTCTAGTCAACAAGCCAAGTTACTGTGGAACGGATGCAGCTCCTTCCTGAGGATAGGAACCTAAAACAATCCTACCTCTAATGTTCCTCCTTGTGTTTAAATGTGGCCTGATGAGCACAATTCACTGCACCACAAACTGTGGATTATTTTCAGGTGTTTTTTTTTTATTTATTTGCATTTGTTACCTTTTTTTTTTGTACTGAATGTTCAGCAAATATGCTCCATTTGTGTTTCATTAAACATTTTGAAAAATAAATGTGGGTAGTTGAAAGAAATAAGAAGTTTTTAGACACATTAGCAGAATATCATGATAAATTAAGTGAATATTAGTTTTGTAGATGCAAAACACAATACCATGTCGCCTCTATTAAAACCTCTTTAACTTTGCTTTAGTTCACCTCAGCTACA
>NW_015150737.1:678285-683922 GCF_000732505.1 Cyprinodon variegatus
CCTTGTTTTTACCCTGACTGCACATTTATCTGCATCATTCGCTATGACAACAGAGTTTTCTTTTAATATTTTGTAACTGCTAAGAAGACATAATTTAGATACGGGCAAGCTATTTTAGCACAAACTTCAGGAGAACTCATTGGGGCGTAACAAGTTTGAATATAAAAAAAGAAACAAAGCTGTGAACAAAGCTGAAATTATCCCCCATCCAGAACTCCACAGGTGCACAATTCGGTCCATCATAAGCAACATATGGACTTTACAGACATGAGACCATAAAGCAAACATGGTTGATGTTAAAAGAAGCAGAAGGAAAGCTGCTCCCTTTGCTTCTCTTATCCTTAACTATAACATTCTGACCTTTTTATGCATTATTGAACATTAACTTGGAGCTGTGGTGGCTAAATCAATCACAGAGATGTGAAATCCGCTGCCAAACTGGCTCCAACATTTCCTGTCAGCTGACACATTCACACGTAACCATAAAATGCATAAAGTGGTAAAGAAAAAGCTGCTCTTTAATGGGTTCCAATGGAATTACATAAAAGTGGAAGAGATCTAAGCTCAGGGACGGATAAATGCAGTTTGACAGTGATAAAAAATATAAACATTTAACGGCTGTGATTAGGAATTTTTCATTGGAACTGCTTAAATGTGATCCGGATGCTCTTGGATCTTCAACCCTCTTTGTTGTCTGAGTGCGTATCAGTCAAAACAAAAGCTTCACAGTGACTTCAACACCTGTGGCTGATTTTATGGCTTGAGTTTAGATGAGATAAGAACATGCGGAAGTGAAATATCAAGTCTGGTAGGCAGGGCCATCAGATATGAGATAAAGATAAGCTTCGTCAGAATGCCAACAAGGCTTTTGATCATGGAAGGTAACTTTCCTTGTAATTTCCAATCATTTTATACAGACCTTTAACTCCACATTACCACTCATAGGTAATGTGACAGCATACTCAAGGCTGCAAAAATTAAAAGACATAAAAAAGTACTCTGGAATTACAAACTGCAAAAGTTAAATACATTAAGCTCAGGAGCGTCTCTAGAGTCGAGTAAAGGGGGGCTACCACCCTTCTGCAGATCCTTGCCCCACCAGCTGTCTCCTCCAACTTTTGTCTTTAAAATAATTATAAACAATGATCACTTGTTTGTGCAAAATCCTTTTACGGTCTTTTAATTAAACAGTATTTTAGCACAAATATATAAAAGTTAATATAAAGGTTTTAAATACAAAACCCCAAAAAACAAACATCTACAGTAGTATCATTCAAAATGTCCCTACCTTCCCTGTTGGGTCCCCTACAATTCATTCTTAAAGTCGTAGGGAAATCATATTTAAATGTCAAATCATTATGGTTTAAACATGTATATAAATGTACTCTTTATCAAATGATATGTTTTTTTCCAAAATTTAGAAAATTTCTATTCTTAAAATCTGTTTTTTTTTTGTTGTTTTCTTATTCAGGCAAGTTATTTATACGTCAGCTTGTACACCTAAATTCGGCCAATCATATATAAACGATCATCTGTCAATCTAATTTTTTCAGTCATAGCATCTAGATTCATATGTCGCAGCTAATATACACAACGGTTGAAATCAGAATCCTTTCCTTTCCCATTGAGTTGCGTCCCAGTGTTCACGTGGATGGACGTCTGTGTCTTCGGCAGGCGTAGAGCTAACAGAACTGGCAGCGTTGCGAGGCAAGGGCTCAAACATGTACGGCTGGAAGCCTTCTACACATCTTCGTCCCCGCTTTCCTCCTCTAAATAAAAAATGGATGACGGAGGAGACTCATCCACGACCTCCGACACTAAACTATCCTCCTCTTGCATGTTTCCTCTGTCCATAGCGTTCCTTGACAGCGTCGTTTCTAAGTCACCAATTTAGTGCTACTTGGTCCCAATGGAATTTCCCATTGGGAACCTATTAGCGCTAAGATGCTAACTGGTTAGCAAGATGCTTCCGACAAACCGGACACAATCAAATAGCTTGCGAACCTTCTTGATAAACGACCAATCATATTCAGTTCAGTATAAAGTCGGGCAGAATTCAGAAATGCAACGGTTGGAACCTAAATGGAACGGCTCGGACTGGGAACGGTTTTCGGGCCTGGCAGTTTTCCATCTACACAGGCCCACTTATTGACACAAATTACCTGAAGGAGACACATTTCTTTAGGTTCTTTTTACCCCAGGTAAAAAAAAAAAAAAAAAATCCAAACTGTTTGAAATCTTTTGGTGGAAAATGGGCTATGCGTCTGTTCCCAGAAAAAGGATTGGTTCAAATTAGGATCTCTAAGCTTTTCACCTTTGCTTACTCCAGGGACAGTATTTGAACACATCTAGTCACTGAAGAACTAAATGTCTATTTTTTTAAAAACTACTTCATCACCAATTTTTCCTCGTTTAGTTTTATGCTTAGAAACACAATACATCTGAAATTTGTGTTTATTTATGAGCCATAATTACTCAACAAGCCTAAGCGGACCAAAAACTTGACAAGGAATAGAAGCCATACATTCAGAATAAACAAATAAAAAACCTTAAATGTCTGTTTTTAATACTAAAACACCTCAGGACAAAATCCAGCAGCACCTGGGTAACAATTAAAGCTTAAGTCTGGTTGCCTTCCAGCCTCTGGTGGCAGATTATTTACCATTTCCCTCCTGCTATTTAAACCCCTGAGAATGATTGATCCACCCAGAACCAGTGATCACTGAAACCTGGCTTCAGCTCTGTCATGTTGCATAATGACAAAAACTCTTGAACATGAAGAATAAGCTTGTCTAAGACACATAAAGGGTCTGAGTTTGTTTTTAGATGCAAGACTTCTCTGAACACGCAGCATTGAAGCTTGGATAAGAGAGGACGTCTCTTCTATCACAGGAAAAACCATCTAGAAATAAGTAAAAATGTCTTAATTTAAGTGTATTTACCCTTATTTTGAGTAGGTAAATGAAATACTTTACCAATGCTATGAGCATTCTTACTCTTAAAATAAGATAATTTGATAATATGCACTTAAAATAAGAAAACGCAATAGTGTTTTCTTACTTTAAGTCTAAATTGTCTTGTTACATTGGCAAAATGTCTCTTTTACCTCCTCAATCCACGAAAAAATGCACTTAGTTTAAGAAATAATGACTCATCTAGATGTTGATTATTTCCAGTCCCAACCTGTTGCTTAAATTTGATTCATCTCAGCCAACAGTTTGAGTAAAAAACAGCTGATTGGTGAAGTCAAGGAGTTGAACTTAGAACAGGTAGCGAGAAATATTTCTTCTTTTAGGGGTAAATCAACAGACAGACTCCGGCAGGCTGCTTTTTTTCATTTAATAGGCTCAGAAATATAAAAACAATGATAAAAACTCTGAAGCTATGTGAACACTGGAAAAACAATCTAGAAATAAGTAAAAATGTCTTACATTAAGTGTATTATTTACCCTTAATTTGAGCTGGTAAATAAGATGATCCGCCAATTGAATGAGTATTTTTACTCTTAAAATAAGATATTTAGATAAAATGCACTTTAAATAAGACAATTTAATTGTGTTTTCCTATTTTAAATGCAAATTGTCTTGTTCCATTGGCAAAGGGTCTTTTTTACCTCCTTAATCCAAGAACAAATGCACTTATTTTGAGAAAAAATGACTTATCTAGATTTTGATTTTTTTTCCAGTGAATGAATTGTATTTTACTCCTATTTGATCATAAAAACAGAGTAAATCCTGACTTTCATCAACAGTATTTAAGTTGCTTATCCAAGCGATGGATAATTCTAATGTAACACTTATATTATTTAGAAATTAATCACTCCATAGAAAAAGCTTTTGAAAACTCATGTCCTTTTAAATCTTTATTAAATATATATTTTTCGATCAACTAAAACATGTTCAGCCGGTTGATCCATCCTCATTTTAAGATATTTAGAAGATCAAAAATATCCAACTTGAAATTTTGGACTAACATTTATAACTGAAGTGCTGTTAAACAATATTAATCTCCTTCTTTTATCATTGTTTTTGTCATAGTTTGATATGATCAAACTCATTTAAATGTGTTTAATTAAATACAAGCAGCAGTTATGATTAAAACTTTTTTCATAAAGGAGGTAAAGCTATCAAAGCCAAATTGTTCCTAAGTCAAAACACCCCCCCCCCGCCCCCCAGTTTAATTATGAAAAAATGTAATTAATCACATTTGTTGTTATATTTCACCAGCTGCAGCTTGAACCAGACCTGCTCCCCCAACAAATCAACCATCTGATATCAGCTCCTATTGTTACCATAACACAGCAGAAAAAAAAGGAACTATATTTTGCATAGGAAGTACTTCTGAAGAAACGAGACAAAGCGTATTAATTCCGAGAATCTGTTTTGGAGCCACACCTGCACCCTAAAGTGCTTTCGAATCTAATTCCAACAAAGTGAAACAAAAACAGGTTTTCGTTTCAGCGAGGAATCACGGGATCAGATTCCTGAGGACATGACCTCCGTGTTCAGGAACAAATCAGCGTTCCTCCCTCTGATCGTGAAGGTCTGACCACGTATTTGGATCATTCCCTGAAAGATCAAATCAATGCAATATGTCGACTGACGTTTGATAAATGGAGCAGATGAACAAAGGAGGGATTCACGGCAGTAGAGAGTCTTGCAATGAAAATATCAAGTGTGATATAAGCCTGCATGTAAGCGTGTGCAGCAGACAGACTCTACCCAACTGGCTAAATATTACAGCAGCGTATAAAGTGTAGAACATTTGGTATATATGAGCAAGCAATTATTGCTTGCAACACAGATATTGCAGACATTAATATTGTGATGACGGCATATTAGCGTGTATTGTGCATGGTTAGGATAAATGTCAGGAGAGCAGGCAATAGTGTGCGGGTTCCTGGTTTGGCAGATGGAGCCGAGCAGCCGTGGAGAACATGGTTTGTTATCTCACACTTCTCCTCCTACTCCACGGCTGCTCCCAAGCACATGCAGCTTCAGTTCTGCAGACTTTCTGTCCTGCAAACCTGGTAAAATGTCCTCCTCTGCACATGTTCTTCCATTTAATTTCCTCCTAAATACGTTTCTCTTCCCCAGTCTTTGAAAACGGAGGCCTCTGCTTTCAGATGTGGACATGATGCAGATGAGGAAAAAAAGCATCCAAATTAATCAGAAGACAATAGCATTGGGTTTACTAAGAAAGCTGGAATAGATTATGATCTTCCTTTCTTTAACAGATCAGCTTACAGCAAAGAGGAAGAAGGTTTCTACAGAACCCTCCGCCACTCAGATCAGTATCAGCACCAAGCGAAGCTAAAAACAATCCTCCATCAAATCTTTACACTGACGCTAAATGTGCGGAAGAAAAACAACCTGATGGAAAAAAACAAAAGAGAGAAAAATAAACTTTTTTCCCCCTTTCTTTATCGCCTTGTTATAAATTCCACCGCTTCATGCCATCTTTGGTTGTTATTGTTAGATAAAACTGTGACTTTACTGCACCTTCCAGAAGTATTCATACCTCATAAACATTTTCACATCATGTTTTTGTCATTCACAAAGTATTCTACTGGGATTTTATACGATAGAGACAAAGTACTGCATAATTATTTGAAGAAAAAAAGAATTTTAATTGAAG
>NW_015150737.1:685129-699460 GCF_000732505.1 Cyprinodon variegatus
ATCATGTTTTGTGTGTACTATTCCTTTAAGGGTCTTGCTCAGAGACCCAGAGTGGCAGTCCGTGGAAGTGGGGCTTGAACTCAGAATCTCTGTGATCCAAGCGCAATACCCTACCACTAGGCCACCACTTCCCTTAAAATCCGCTCCAGGCTGCAGAAGTCTCCCTAATTGATAAACAGAGTCCATCTATGTGTGTTTTAATTTTGGTATACTTTAAATATACCAAATTATTGGCCATCTACAACCGCAAGCATTGCCGTCCATTATATGAAAACTTTTAAAATGTTGCAAAAAAGAAAAAGTTAACTATTTGCATCTATTGGAGGGAGTAAACCAGGCGATGCAAAGTGTAATATTATCATACGTTTAGGTTAATGAACAGGAAGTACAGTTAGGAAGCTAGCATGGAGCAGGGGTTCTAATGGATGAGTGAGTTCAACTTACTTCATTATTTTATCTGATATTTGCGATGCTGCATGCTATCCACAGGCTTAGAGAGTACCTGATAGTCAGGATGCCATCAGCAAAAACAAATTTATGTCAGAATTTAATCCACAAATGTCTCTCAATCTCTTCTTTAGTACATCTAGTCAAATCGTCAAATTGATTCAAACTTTTCTATCTAAGGAAAACCAGTTAATTGCATCAAATCATTGACTGGTATGCAGTACATCTACTCTTTTTTGAAAAAAAAAAAAAAAAAAAAAACCAAGCAAATGGAAAAAACATTTTTTTTGTTTTTTGCAAAACTTTAATTCTTCTAATACTATTTTTTATACTATCTTTTAAAAATATGCATTAAACAAAAGTTGAGGGAAACATATCACAGGATAAGTCTGAAGGAGCTGGAGAAACTCACAGTTCGGGTGGGAGAACCCTGATTACAACACCCTCACTGTAAAACATGGAAGTCACAATTGAGTTAATGGAAAGAAGGAAGAGATTAACTCAGGAAAGTTCTAGAAGGTGAACTGTTAAAGCCTGCAGAAGATCTGAGTTTGGAGTTGAGCTTCCAGCAGGAGTACCACCCTAAACATCTAGCCAGAGACACCATGGATGGTTGGATCTGGCATCCTGCAGCTTCTAGATGTGTCTTTCTCCCTCACTGCTGACTCACATAGATAAAGAGATACTTCCTTAGCATGAACCAACCTGACTGTATGATCTGGTTAAATTGTCTCTGTAAAGTGCCTTGAGATGACTTCCAAAAAAGTTATAAAACAATCCACTGGGGCGTGGAGGAGGCGCAGTGGTTAGCGCGTATAACCCATGTACCGAGGCCTTACTCCTCGACCTGGGTGACCCGGGTTTGAATCCAGCCTATGGTCCTTTCCCACATGTCTCTCCCTCTCTCATACCCCCTTTCCTGTCAGCCCACTGTCGAAAACACGAACTACTAGTGCCGTTAAAAACTCAAAACACAATCCATTGGAATCTGTTTCCAAGTTTGAAGATGTTCCACTTCCCTTCCAGGAAAAATGTTTCAATTCAAAATGTCAGAAATAGCGTTGAGTTCCAGGCTTTACAGAGTAGCCCAACAAAGTCTTTTTTTGCTTAATAGAAATGCAAAGGAAGCAGACAAACCACCCCTTTGGAACCGGGGTCGTTCGGCCTCTTTGTTCGCCTGCAATGCCCCATACCTGTCTATGTCTCTGAAAGGGGGGTCGTTAGAGGGAATAGTTGGCCTGCAATGCCCCATACCTGTCTATGTCTCTGAAAGGGGCGGACCCATTCGTCCGTTTCAATTTGCATGTCTTCTAAGCAAAAACAAGGCTTTGTTGGGCTACTGTATAAAGCTTCAAACTCAACGCTAATTCTGACATTTTGAATTGAAGAAGCTTCCTGGATGAGAAGCGAAACGTCTGTAAACTTGGAAACAGTCCAGTTTTTGGGGGTTTTTTACTTTTTGGAATGGCTATGACCTGGACGACTGGGAACCTTCACCAGCATATGCCTTGAGATGACATGTGTTGGGAATTGGTGGAATACAATAAACTGAACTGAATTGAATGCAGGTCTGTTGAGTCAAGGCAACACAGGACTTACACCACTGATTTAAAATCTAAATACTTTTCTTCCACTTTTTAATAAGGCAGAGCTTTATGTTGGTTAGTCACGTAAAATCNTTTCCCACATGTCTCTCCCTCTCTCATACCCCCTTTCCTGTCAGCCCACTGTCGAAAACACGAACTACTAGTGCCGTTAAAAACTCAAAACACAATCCATTGGAATCTGTTTCCTAGTTTAAAGATGTTCCACTTCCCTTCCAGGAAAAATGTTTCAATTCAAAATGTCAGAAATAGCGTTGAGTTCCAGGCTTTATAGAGTAGCCCAACAAAGTCTTTTTTTGCTTAATAGAAATGCAAAGGAAGCAGACAAACCACCCCTTTGGAACCGGGGTCGTTCGGCCTCTTTGTTCGCCTGCAATGCCCCATATCTGCCTATGTCTCTGAAAGGGGCGGACCCATTCGTCCGTTTCAATTTGCATGTCTTCTAAGCAAAAACAAGGCTTTGTTGGGCTACTGTGTAAAGCTTCAAACTCAACGCTAATTCTGACATTTTGAATTGAAGAAGCTTCCTGGATGGGAAGCGAAACGTCTGTAAACTTGGAAACAGTCCAGTTTTTGTTTTTTTTTTACTTTTTGGAATGACTATGACCTGGACGACTGGGAACCTTCACCAGCATATGCCTTGAGATGACGTGTTGTGAATTGGTGGAATACAATAAACTGAACTGAATTGCATGCAGGTCTGTTGAGTCAAGGCAACACAGGGCTTACACCACTGATTTAAAATCTAAATACTTTTCTTCCACTTTTTAATAAGGCAGAGCTTTATGTTGGTTAGTCACGTAAAATCTTAATAATTTACACAGATGTTTGGGATACTGACAAATTCAATTCAAGTCAATTCAGTTCATTTCTATAGCACCAATTCACAACACACGTCATCTCAAGGCACTTTACAGTTCAACCAGATCATCCAGTCAAATTGATTCAAACTTTTCTATCTAAGGAAAACCAGTTAATTGCATCAAATCATTGACTGTAATGCAATCCCTCACACTAAGCATGCTTGTAGTGACAGTGGAGAGGAAAAACTCCCTTTTAACAGGAAAAACCTCCAGCAGAACCAGGCTCAGTGTGAGCGGCCATCTGCTGAGGCCGACTGGGGTTCAAGGAGACAGAAGCAGAGACATAAAAAGCAGCTGTAAAAGGCGGCTCCGTCAAGGAAACACACAGCCAGGGAGACGAGCTCCGAGCCAGCTCCCATGTCAGAGGATGAAGAGAGCACAAATGTGAAAAGGTTAAAGGGGGTTGCTGACCTTAAACCGGCAGCGGGTGGGAAAAACAAGCAAGCAAACAAACGTGTCAGCTTAAAGAATCTGAAATTTAAGAAGATGCCTTTGGGCATCAGAACAAAAACCTGATTTCCGTTAAACTGTAAAGGTTTATCCTCCTGAAAATTTCCACTATTACGGAAACGGTTAATGATTTGCCTCTGAGGGGGACCTGCTCCACAGTGTGCGATTTTCACAGTGACATCATGTAACAGATCCAGGTCCATGTTGGGTTTTCTGAGTCAGAAACAGAAGGTCAGACGAACAGGAAACTCAGAAAGGAAAACGCCGCTGTGCTCCACTTAGAAATGTTCCGGATTCCCACTTTGAAACTCCAAGGACTTCATGATCCTCTGGTCTCTTTTGCTGCAGGGAACACCCAACCTACATGCTGGAACTGGCAGGACTCACTCCCACACATCAGCTCAAGGAAGAGGACTGTAAATGCAGGTAATAAAACTAGCCCTGCTTCCAGCTTTACAGACATGAGGATTTAATGAGAAGAAGATATGTGGTAGCATTTCCTGATCTAGCATCAGATGAAAGATGCCTTATTGTTCTACACAGCAAACTATTAAAAGAGTCGTAGAAAACAAACCAATTATTCTGTACAACGACTCTGATGGGTTTTCTGGGTAAAAGCAGCTGTAATGGGGAATTTTGATGTGCTCAAACACCCACCTGAGGCTGGCGATAATCAGCTCTGAGCTACAGGTGTGCTGCTGGGAGAATTGATAGCCGTTATGCAAACGGATCATCCAGAGCCAGCATTAAACACGTCCCATCATGTCCACATCAAAGCTGCAGCCAGCTAATCAGAATGAAATAAACATTCGTATCACGCAACATTTCATCTTACAGTAAGCAGCTGTGATGGCTTTAATGGAAGAACAGCAGCTTTAGATCAGAGCAGGGTCGCATCAGAGAGGGAGGAACATACAAAAACTCAGTTTAACTCATGGTTAGCAAAAAATAAACTGAATCAGACATCTGTTTTTACATCACAGAGAGAATTAACTGCTATATCAGAAGCTTTCAGATATTGCTTGAATATAAGCAATATAAGGTGGAATAAAAAAACTTTTCTACTTTGACCTTTTAGAAATAATTCTGAAAATGATCACTCTCAGTTTTGAGTCTTTTTTGTCAATTGAATGTTTTTAATTTTATTTGGAAAGAAGTAAAACAGCATATTCAAAGAACTGCGGTGAGAAAGGTGAGCTTTATATAGCGCCAATTCCCAACATGTCAATTAAACCAGATCATCCAGTCAGATTGATTCAAAGTTTTCTATCTAAGGAAAACCAGTTAATTGCATCGACTCATAGACTCGAAGGCAATCCCTCACACTAAGCATGCTTGTAGCGACAGTGGAGAGGAAAAACTCCCTTTTAACAGGAAAAACCTCCAGCAGAACCAGGCTCAGTGTGAGCGGCCATCTGCTGAGGCCCACTGGGGTTCAAGGAGACAGAAGCAGAGATAGAAAAGGCAACTGCAAAAGGAGGCCCCATCCCGAAAACACCTGAAATTTGTAACTGAAACAGTCTCAGTACGATTTTGATGACATTAGCTTATGTTTAAACTTGTTCAAACAACCGACTCATCTGCAGATTTCATTGAGTTATAAAAGCAACATTCCATTTTTATTTTTTTTTATCTACAGAGTGATCTAAGTGTGGAGAGTCAAACTAGGAGCTGTGCAGAGTTCGCTAGCGTAGCATGCAGCTAGCTTAACAACAGCTGTAGTTTGGTTTAAAACTTACAAAACAAAAAAAGGCAATAAAACCGGTCCGTGGAGGATCATAAATCTGAAAGGTGAAATACCATTTTTATTTTGCCACTTTTACCCAACATATTACAACATCCAACTTCCATGCATGTGGGTATTGCCAGTTTCACTATAGCTCTGGTGAATTTCAATGGTGAAGTCCTCTGGAAATCTTCAATAATTGTTGTTGATTGCAGATGTGTCTAGTAGTTCCCATTGATTTAGCTTGTAAAGCGGGGAGAATGGCGCTAGGCTTACCGCACCGTGACGTCACTGCCGGAAGATAGCAGGAGGGAGGAGCTACTATATTTGTGCCAAAATGGCCGCTCCCAGACTCAGTGGTCGTGACAAAAATTATTATTTTTATTTTTTTATTGATTAATGCTAGATTCACTAAATCACAGCAAATGTATTAGTTTTAGGTATAAATAATGATCAATTGATCATTTCTTGCTGAGTGGACTTTTCCTTTAAAGGCAGTTACTAAGTCAGCCTTTTATCACCTGAAGGTTTTTTCCAGGATTAAAGGACTTAATGCTCAAGCAAAACTCATTCATGCATTTATCTTCAGTAGAATTGATCACAGGAACAGTGTCTTCATATGTTTATCTAAAAAGTCCATCAGACAGTTGCAACTGATCTAAAACTCTGCTGACCATGTCCTCACTAGAACTAAGAAAGTAGAGCACATCCGCCGGTTCTGATGTCCTTCCACTGGCTCTCTGAAAACTCTGAGAAAACTTTAAAATCCTTGTTAGTCTATAAATCACTGAATAGATCAGCACCTCAATCCATAACAGATCTCTTGTAAGTAGATCGACCTCCCAAACCAATCAGGTCTTCTAGTTCCAGTCTCCTTTGTCCACCCAGAACTAGAACCAAACATGAAACAGCACTATTTAGTTCCTATGCTCTATGATCTGGAAGAAACTTCCAGAAGACTTGAAAAAAAGCTGAAAACCTGAATTCTTAGAAGTCAAAGTTGAAAACCAGTTTGTTTAGATCAGAGGTCTTCAACAAGGGGTCCGCTACCCCTAGGGGGTCCGCAGAGGTACTGCATGGGGGTCGCGAAAGTTTTGGTCGCTTAGACTTTTTTTTATATTCCCCCCTGCGATTTTTTCCACTAATTGAAATGTCTTGACATTAATATGAATTCAACAGACTGTAGTTAACAGATAAATGGAGGCAGAAGATGTCTTTCAGTCATCAATGCACACATTCAGCGACACGCGGGAGCTCTTTCAAGCTGGGTGTCATTTCATTCACAACACCTGTCCCATCAACCAGGAATCAGAAATACTTCAATAATCCCAGGGAGAAATTACTTTAGTTACATTACTCTATCTGTAATAGAGTGACTGTAGCACCAGTTTGATAGAAGACTATTTCCTACTAAATATAATCAGGGGGTCCCCGCTCCATCTGGCCATCAGTTTGGGGGTCCTTGGCCTAGAAAACGTTGAAGACCCCTGGTTTAGATCTGCATTTGACTGTTGAAGTGAAACTGTTAACTGAGGTATTTTAACAGTTGTGGTCCAACTGTTTTGTTGTACTTAGACTAATTTTATTTTGTCATTTTGTACACAAAAATACATTTTGTTAAGTTCAGCACTCTAGACTATTTCATTTTATAAAGTGCAGCTCCGATAAGGTAAGCAGCAGTGATAAAAACATTGTGATGAAAAACAGTGATGTAAAAATATGACTGTGTAGTTACAGGCTAATATTCAGTTTTTATCTTTTATAACCCATTTTACCTAACATTTAGTCGTCTAATGGGAGTGAAGAAGAAAGTGTTCCGGAATCTTCTGGACCTGCATCGGATGCTTCAAAGTCTCTTACCAGAGGACAGCAGGGAGAACAGTCCTACAGTAACCTGACTCCGCCAGATGGATTTTCTCAGCATTTCCAGCAAAAACAGATGTCAACTGACCTTTGATGACCTCTACAAAATATTATTAATATCATTAAAATAAAATAACCTGACTCCGCCAGATGGATTTGCTCCGCATATCCATCTGGAAACCTTCAGTTGAAGTAATTTTGGGAAGGGGCGAAAATACTGGTTAGCTGATTGGCCTATGTTGGTGATAGACGGGCCAAATAAACCAATCAGATCAACGAAGCATATGACGTACTAACAGAGCGACGACAAAAACACAACCGCAAGATCAAACTCTTGCCGAAACCAGTCGGGAGAAGAGCAAAAACATCTTTTCCTCTGAGAAAAGCCTCCAGAGCAGTGTTTTGCTCTTCTTTCAGTGAAGGAATACTCTGTAATTCCGATAAAACTAACGCTAGTTTCATCGGCTGAAGTCGCCATGTTCTTTAGACTGAACTGTCGCGCTTCTCGTTGCGTCACACCGCAACCCGCCTCAAAGCCAACGCTGATTAGACGTTCATTTGGTGAACGGCTCCAAATTTTCTTTAACGGAGAGTCTCCAGACTGATTAGCGAGTGAAACCTTGAAAGCTCACGAGATCAGGATGGTCTCATGAGGCTAGTCCTACAGTACTACCTGCTTTTATCATGTTTTTATCTGTATTTGCTTTTATTTTTCTTCTATTTTACTGCATAATTAATTTAAAACATTTTGAATTGTCCGTATATTGAATTTTGCTATACAAATAAACTTAACTTGCCTTATTCATTGATTTTTCTTCTTTTTTTTTAATTATTGATCAAGCAGGTGGAACTGAGGACGGAAAATTCTAGTTTCTGTTTTCTTCTTTGATTTTGCATTTACTTTATAAAAGTGTTTAATCAAGCTTTTTCTCACCTGCAAGGCCACACAGTGTCTGAATGAGAGGAGTTGTTGCTTTACTATTTGTTTGGGACAGAAAGTAAAAGCCAGGCTCCTTCTCAGGGTTTATTTATAACATTTTACTATTTTCCTCAACTGTTTTAAGTAAATGTATGTAGAAACCTTTGCAGTTTTCTTGCAGACTTTAAGTTAGTGAGCGAAACGTCTAGTCAGAGGGAGACGGAGCAACAAGCTGTGTGCTCTGATCCGTCTGGTCTACTGCTTTCCTACAACACCTGTTATGCCAGAATGCCAAAAGGTCTAAAATTAAATCTGAAAAAATAAAACATGTATTCATAAGAAGGATTTGACTTTGAATAACCCCTAAAATAAATAATTAATAATTAATTAGTTTAACCAAAGCGTGTATATCTCCTTCGTAAAAAGCTGTAAAAATATTCACTCCGAGAAATACAGAGATGGTTAAACAAATATTCTCCTCCCTGATTTTTTATTCATGAGCATCCAACACATTTAGATTGCATTATTTTAGTTCCCTTAGATATAACAAAGCTGCAGCTTAGATTAAAGCTAGACTTAGAATTTTTTAATTACTAATGAGCAATTTTTGCTTAAAAATAAGTTCCAATCAAACACAGAACAAGTTCTGTTGAGTGTAATTACAGATGGAAGGAAGCCAGTAACATTAGTAAAGAATGAACTTCCTAGTTCTCATTAGAGTCCTTTTATTTCTTAACCTGCTTAGCAGGACTTTAATTTTTCCGCTGTAACAAACTGGACGGTTTACTCTGCATTCTCTTTAAAGTGACCCGACCTCAACAATAACTGTTAACCTACCAAAAGTACCGGACTTATAGACGGATTTTCAGGATGCCGTCAGGAAAAAACTGCAGCCTTGCTTTTATTCAGCCAATATTTATTCCATAAATATTTCCCTCCGTTTCATTTTTCTGCATAACCGGTTATTCATTCCAGTCATTATCCTTCCTTTCCTTGGAACTTTAGTGACGTTTATTGTATTTGCTAATTCACACAGCCTTTAGTGTTACTTCCTGCTGCTCTCTGGCTCTAAACGTTGATCTTAGTTTTAAAACAAAAGCAAAAGGCGATGCTGCTTCAATCTTTCTGTAAAGGAGGCAAGCAGATGGCTGAAAGGTTAACGCAAGAGTATAGCTGCAGCCCAGATGCCTTCCTTAATGTCATTTCAGCATTTTCAGCATTTGATCTCTACCTTGGGATGCTTTCATAAAATCATCTATTTAAATTACTGTTTATCTTTATCTGGAAATTAAACTGGAATCTTTCTCTATATTTGGTGCATTATTCAAATATAGAGTGAAGCTCTGTTTTTGTCAAACATAAGTTGCTTTGCATTCCCTCTTTAGTCACATAATAAATCACCAGGATTACTCTGCTCAGCCTTTCCAGAACATCTTATCGCCTCGGATAAGAGCGTCAGCTAAAAGCCTGCTGCCCAAACTGACTGATGGCTCTCTTCTGTTTCCGCTCGAGCAGATCTGCAGAAAGCCGGAGTCCTGCAGGAAAGTCAGCTCAGACTTTCATCCTGTTTGCAGGAGCACCGACTAAAACCCTGCTAATCTGAGAGCTGGGGGGCCAGCTGCTGGGGGCCGGCCGTCTTTGGATGGAACAGGTGGTCCTCCATTCAACAAACAGCTAATAATGTATTACGTCCGTGTGTGTCTGCGTTTTAAGGGAGAGCTAATTAGAGTCAATTAGCTAAAAGGCTAGCAGGCCGTGCTGTAAACAGACCTCTCCGTTTCCACGGAGCAACGGTGGTCTGAAAGATGGGTTCAACATCTGAACCAAAACTAAGAAAATAAAAAGATATTTCTATTATTTCTGTGATTAGGATTTGCTATATTGATAGGTTAGAAGCATCTTAACAGGTTTACTCTCTAAATGAATATTAGAAAGTGAAAAACTCTCCTCTGTCTCCTTGCATAGTTCAGCTGAGGACATCAAGGGGGGGCTGCAGAAAGCTACCATTATATGCAATGGAAATGGTTAAAATATGCAACCAGAAATGGTTGCATATTTAAAATAAAACATATTTTAAATAAAACATGAAAAGGCTAGAGTAGAGATCAATGCATAGATTAAAAAACAATTAAAAATGTATGTGAGTAGATATTTTTAAAGGGCAATAAATGCATTGCTGTTTCCAGACTCTGATAATAATGGAAATTTTAATATTTATCTCTAAAACAGGTAAAATAGATTTTAAAATGGTGGAGAAACTTGTTCATTAGTTTATTCTGTCCAGAACCAAAGTGTCCTCCAGGTCTATGGAGTAAACAGTCTCAGGTCATATCTGATCACTAAGCCACCCTGTATTTAAAGGAGTTATAACCTGGTAATAATCATTCTGAAATTGTCTTTATATTCATGTTTATTCATTATTATTAAAAAAGTAAATAAAAAGAGCTTGAAGTAGTTTTAGAAACGTTCGTTTAGCATTGTTTCCTGGTCTCTTACATAATAGGTAAAATGTAACACAAGCAGCATCACTTAGGGACTGCCTGCAGGTGAAGGTGATTTGGAGATTAAGTTCCTTTTAGTGAACATTAGAATGAGCATTCATAATCAAGGAGGAGGACCAAAAAGCACGTCCTTGTGGGATTTTTCTGATTTCAAAGAGCCCAATCTATTACCCTTTTTCCCACTGGCCGAAAAAAAACCTGTTTAAACCCTGAAACAAGCTCTGATCGGAATGCTGTGGGAACACCACAGCCGGGTCGACTCACTAAATTACGTGTAACCATTGAACGCAACATACGGATGTAAACGCACCGCACCAGTCGCTTCTGATCTGTAGGGTTGGGAATTGATAAGATTTTCAAGATTCCTATTCCTTATTGATTCTGTGAAACGATTCAATTCCGTATCAATTATCTTATGGATTTTCTTATCGATTCTGTGAAACAATGAACTTGATGAACGGTGACATTTGTTTACCTTCGCCTGGAACATTCTATTTCTGCCTGCCTCTGCGAAAACAGAAGGTAGTGAACGGAAGCTGCAGCCTCTGATCCAGCCAGGCTACCCGTCAAAGTCTAATGGAGAAGGCATCCGCTTAATGAAAAAGCAATACTGTACAATTTCGGGAAATAAACTCATCTCCCCCTGATTTAAATAAACGAGCGTCACCTTTCTCTCGCTCCCTGAACTGCGGAGCAACTTCGTAGCGTCTCTAATAACTCCAAAGAGAGGTAGGAAATGGGTTTATTTCCAGTAATGGCATCTGATTTACAAGGAACCACATTAAGCACAGTCAGTGCTTAAGAGTTGCCTTCCATGCTGGTCGTAACTTTAGCTTCTGTCAGGAAGCATC
The DNA here is from genome assembly GCF_000732505.1 of Cyprinodon variegatus. NCBI lineage: Eukaryota > Metazoa > Chordata > Actinopteri > Cyprinodontiformes > Cyprinodontidae > Cyprinodon > Cyprinodon variegatus. The sequence continues at coordinate 696,354 of NW_015150737.1, forward strand.
AAAAACACGGCATTCGCTAAAATGTATGCCATGTTGTGTGCGCAGGTGTTTCTGCATGTCGGATGCATTTTTCTACCGCGGATGTTATTGCCACTTTGCAATGATTGCAAAGCGTCTCGTTTCCATCTTTTATCTTCCTTAAAATCAAGCCAAACTTTCCATTGTTTACCCGATGGGACGCCATTTTGTTTTTCTAGACTTGCTTACTGAACACCGAGTGCGTAACTTGCATAAAAAACGTGACGTAACTTACGTGACGTAAGTCGTGCTGTCCAGCGCTAGGCTCTGGTGCTGCCTGGAACCGTCAAGAGAATCGTTAAGCGAGCTGCAAAACGGTGCCATGGAATTGGAACACACCGGTTTTGAACAGGAACCGGTTTCGATTCCCATCCCTTCTGATCTAACAAGCTGAAACAACNCCGCACTAGTTGCTTCTGATCTGTAGGGTTGGGAATTGATGAGATTTTCAAGATTTCTATTCCCTTATCGTGAAACGATTCGATTACCTTATCGATTCTCTTATCGATTCTGTGAAACAATGAACTTGATGAACAGTGACATTTGTCTACCTTCGCCTGGAACATTCTCTTTCAGCCTGCCTCTGCGAAAACAGAAGGTAGTGAACGGGAGCTGCAGCCTCTGATCCAGCCAGGCTACCCGTCTCGTCACAGTCATCTAAATCTAATGGAGAAGGCATCCACTTAATGAAAAAGCAATACTGTACAATTTCTGGAAATAAACTCATTTCCCCCTGATTTAAATAAACGAGCGCCACCTTTCTCTCGCTCCCTGAACTGCGGAGCAACTTCGTAGCGTGTCTAATAACTCCAAAGAGAGGTAGGAAATTGGTTTGTTTCGAGATATGGCGTCTGATTTACTAGGAACCACATTAAGCACAGTCAGTGCTTAAGAGTTGCCCTCCATGCTGGTCGTAACTTTAGCTTCTGTCCGGAAGCATCAAAAACACGGCATTCGCTAAAATGTACGCCATGTTGTGTGCGCAGGTGTATCTGCATGTCGGATGCATTTTTCTACCGCGGATGTTATTGCCACTTTGCAATGATTGCAAAGCGTCTCGTTTCCATCTTTCTCTTCCTTAAAATGAAGCCAAACTTTCGATCGTTTACCCGATGGGACGCCATTTTTTTTGTATTGTTTTTCTAGACTTATGCCTAGTCACGTCGTACTTGCTTACTGAACACTGTGTGCGTAACTTGCGTAAAAAACGTGACGTAACTTACGTGACGTAAGTCGTGCTGTCCAGCGCTAGGCTCTGGTGCTGCCTGGAACCGTCAAGAGAATCGTTAAGCGAGCTGCAAAACGGTGCCATTTAATTGGAACACACAGAACTGGTTCTGAACAAGAACCGGTTTCGAATCCCTTCCCTTCTGATCTAACAAGCTGAAACAACTCTGTTTACATTCGATAAACATGGAGCAGCTCTTTTGAGAGGGATTCAGAGAGATAATAGAGCAAAACAATAAAGCACACTGACTACACCCTGGCTTCCTTCAATGTTTCTCTACATTGTTTACTTTCCTGTCACAGCAGTGACATCATCAATGCTAACACAGTGTGATCGCGTCACCAGACACGCAGCGGAGGGAGGGCAGAGGTCACACAGCTTTCCAGCAGGGGTTAAACCAGCGTTTTTTGCCAACGGGAAGGGAAACAAACGGCGACTGTTAGCGGGTCGACTCCTGTTAAAAAAACATGCGCTAACGCGCTATTTTCAGCGAGGAAGTGGCTTAAGAAAACAGGCCACTCTCAGATTCCCGATTGTACGGTAGGTTTTAACTGAAGCCAAACACCATCACAAAAGATTTAACATAAAAAGGACATTTTCAAGTCGAGACACCTTTAAAATCCAATATGGCTGCCACGGATAAAATATGAAGTGAGATAAACGATACTCAGGCCAGTTTATCTACATTAGTCACCATGTTCTGTCTAATATTTTACGCCTTTTACCTGCCCATAATGCTAATACTGGATCGCAACCCAACATTTAGTTAATCCAATTCCAGGTTGAGGTCATTCCTGGATTTAAGTTTTGCCTTCTCCAACACAGCATTATCTTCCCAGAGTATCATTAAGTTCTCCAGAGGCCTGCTCATTAAAACCAGGTCTGTTCAAGTAGAAAATTACCCAGAAACACAAAGAGTACTGGTCCTCTGAAGCTGAAGAGGCTCATTATTCCCACAGGTTGGGATTTCAGGTTTGATCCACATTCACTACAGTTAAGTCTTAGAATCTCACAGTGAACCAAGCTCACACCAGCGTACATTTGTGCTGTTTTGCTCATTTGCAGACAAACAGCCTGCAGACAAACAGCCTGCATAAACTCTGAGCACCACTGTGGCTCCATTCCTCTGAGCTATAAGGAAACAATATTAGGAAAAGCATTTTCATTTGGGCTCAGTTCAAAACAAGCATGACTGATTTCCTTTACACTGGAAAAGTTGAAATCTAGATAAGTCATTTTTTCTTAAAATAAGTGCATTTGTTCTTGAATTGAGGAGATAAAAGAGACATTTTGCAGATGGAACAAGATTATTTAGATTTGAAATAAGAAAACACAATTGAATTGTCTTTTTTCAAGTGCATTTTATCGAATTATCTTATTTTAAGAGTAACAGTACTCATTCCATTGGCAAACTATCTCATTTACCTACTCAAATTAAGGGTAAATACACTTAATTTAAGGCATTTTTACTTATTTCTAGATCATTTTTCCAGTGAAAAACATTTTCATTTTGGCTCAGTTCAAAACAAGCATGACTGATTTCCTTTACACTGGAAAAGTCGAAATTTAGATAAGTCATTGTTTCTTAAAATAAGCACATTTGTTCTCGGATTGAGGAGGTAAGTGAGACATTTTGCCAATGGAACAAGACAATTTACACTTAAAATAAGAAAACACATTAGCATTGTCTCATTTCAAGTGCATATTATCTAATTATTTTATTTTAAGGGCAAAAATACTCATTCCATCTCATTTACCTGCTCAAAATAAGGATAAATACACTTAATTTAATACATTTTTTCTTATTTCTAGATTGTTTATCCAGTGTAACAGCACATTAACATAAAGCTGATGTTCCAAC
>NW_015150737.1:701357-703301 GCF_000732505.1 Cyprinodon variegatus
GGTCTGGTGTAGGATTAGAGCAATTTAAGTTCCCAGGAGTCGCCAGCAGCATTTTATTAGATAAAACTATGTAGAAACTTGCTAAATTACTTTAGAAGTATCTTTTTAACTAAAGCTGCTGCCAATTGCACAGCAATACGTCTGAACATGCTGGTTTCTTGGGAAAAACACGCAGAACCAACACATCTGTTGGGTTCAGCCCCCTTTAGGGGGGGTTCTGACTGTATCTGCATGCAGCCGACGAAGACTGCTGACTCGTTATTATGGGTAATTTATGGTTTCACATGCAGTTCTTACGGGGCATAAAAGCAGCCATTATTGTGTTGTCAGGAACCGTCCAGCAGGGAGGTAATAACTGGTTTAATGAACGACCAGATAAAAAGAAAAGTCTGCTTATTCTGTTCATTTTTAAAATAGTTCTGGGAAAGCAGAGATCTATCTCTGTGCAGATTGAGTGGTTCAGTTTAAACCCAGCAGCAGCTTTTAATTTCTTGTAATATTTTAAAGGTTTCTATTCACCATGATGCAGTAGGAACAAAAGAGCCAAATCACCTCCATGATGCACCGACCAGAACAGTCTATGATCCTCTATGAACTGAAAAAGAAATAATGCAACAGTTTGGTATCTACTTAATTGTTTTTGTCCTATCATGTTAACATGAAAAAACATGTGTTAGTAAGTAACTTATTATTATAAGTAGAACCCGAAACGGTTGCATTTTTCCAGTTCCTGTTCTGACTGGTACAAAGCTGCCTCCACCTTGATTCCCTGTAGGGATGATGTGTTTTCACATTGAAACCCAAAAAGTTCAGTTTGGCTTTCAGCGGTATATTTTACTATCCGTCTTCTAGTTGGCATTTTTATTGCTTTCTTTAAACAGTGACTTTCTTCTTGTTCTTATTTCATAAAAGTCAGATTAGTATGTGTTGAATTTGGCCCAAAATTAAACTAAAATAAAAAAAGGTTTTGGGAGTTGTCCAATCAATTTACTCCATTTTTATATTTGCAAATGTTGTTTTTATAATTTCATTTTCATTGTTAGCAGATTTTACACTCTTTTAGATTTAGTTTTACGAATTCCATTCTTTATAATTGCTTTTTACAGAAAATGAATTTCTATCGGTCAGCACAGACACCAGGAACAAGTTATATATTGGTTAACAGCAGGTTTCTGTATTGACCTTGAAATGAAGATAATGGGATCTATAAAACATCTTTGAAAAGAAAACAGTTTGAAAATTCAGTTTGAAAATGGGTACATAAAAAAATTTAATTAAAAAAATTAAATATGAAAGATAAAACTTGAAAAAAAAATTGAAAAAATAAGCGAAGCTAAACTTTCTTAATTAAGAGTTTTTTTCAAAGTTCCATTGCTGGATTTCAGATTTTTTTTTTTTTCCATTTACAAAGCTTGTTCTTTGCTTCCAATAATAATGTGTAAAATATTCACTTCATATTTTAGCAAAGTGCAGAACAGAGTTAGCTGTCCTGTGGACAGATTCTCCCACCTGAGCTGTTAATCTTTGCAGCTCCTCCAGAATCACATGGTCATCCCGGCTGATAGCTCATTGGCTAATTTGTATCACATGTCGCCTGGTCCCGAAAGCTCCGGATGGCTTTACCATATTAACAGGAGAAGCAACGCAAGTGATGTTTAGACACTGTCGTCAGACAACATGCTGTAATTTATGCGTTTTTAACAGGTTGAGTCCGGATTAGCCAGCAGGTGAGTCCGGATCCAGGTCCGCTAATCCGTGACCTCTGCTCTAAAGGGAGTGCAGTTGGTCCATCCTTTCTCCGTGTTCAGATGATGGATTAAACAGAGATCTGGGAGGCTGTTCTAGACCCTGAACCTGCTCTAAACTGAACCAGAACTTCCTCTCCAACATGTCTCTGACCTCATGATGCTGCATTAAGAATCTGTTAAAATCCCACAAAGGGAA
>NW_015150737.1:707066-718203 GCF_000732505.1 Cyprinodon variegatus
CTTTTACTCTGAGTAGAATTTAGGCAAAGTAAAGATACTTTTACTCAATTACAATTTTTTTAGTACTCTTTCCACCTCTGGTATTTAATGTAGAAATGAAGCGAAACAGTTGATGCAGTGGGAGGCAGATGGGTCACAAACGGAGAGCTCGAGTCCTGTCGGTTTCCCACCGTTTCTCATTAACGCCTCTCTCCCACACACAAACACAGGGACCGTACAGGGAGAGTCCGGAGCGCTGCGGAGGGAATCGGGCTGGGTAGCTTCTATAATTAGAGGAGCCTTCAGGAGCCGCACTGCTGAGCTGTTGAATGTTTAATGCCTTGCCTGCGGGCCCTTCGGTGGCTGAGAGCAAACCTCTGAGCTTCCTCAACCCCCCATTTCTTTCACCGACTGAAGCATGAGTCAATTCCCAGCTTTGTGCTGTAACCTGAAGCCCATCATGTGAGGGGAACCTGAACCTGGACCCGCACTGGATGAGGTAATGCTCCATCAGAGCAGGAAGGGGAAATGTCTCAGACAGACGGAGGACAAAGGAGGCTCAGCTTCATATCCTTTAGACTTGTAGCATGTTCAGGCTCACCTTCCAGCAGAAACAGCTCAGAAAATACTTTATCCTTATACATATAACCCTTAAATATATACACATATACACATAAAGTGCCCATAGTGTAAATAAAGGTTTTGTTTAAATATTCCCTGAGAAATAATCAGATTTTAGGCATCTGTTATCTAACATTCTGGATTTCCAATTGGGCAAATCATTCAGTAAAATATAAGTTTACCAAATACTGCTTCATTTTGTATCAGTCTGAACACTTTCCAATCACTCTAAATTTGTCTAAAATGCAAATCCTTCAAGATACACTTTTGTTCTTTAACATAAAATCCATGCTGATATCATTGCTTTATAATATTGGTAATCAACCATTTTCATTTGCCTTTTCCTTCTATGTTCCAGCTTTTTTTCTTGTCATTACACCGTCANTTTTCGTCGGCCAATCAGCTAACCAGTATTTTCGCCCCTTCCCAAAATTACTTCAACGGAAAGTTTCCAGATGGATATGCGGAGCAAATCCATCTGGCGGAGTCAGGTTACTGCAAAATGACCTCCAGCAGGCCACAAATGTGCATGTCTCTGCATAAGCGATAGATTATATGCTCTTAGGTTATATGCTCTTCATTTTGGGTGGATATCATTTTGCAATGATGACAAATGTGGGAAAAAAATTACTAAATACAGAGATAAAAATCAAATTTGGCTGATTTCCCCAGAAATTCATGTCAATTATTGGGGGTGAGAATTGGCATGGGAGTTGCGATACGATACGTGTCACAATACTTGGGTCACAACATGATATTAGCACGATATTGCAATATCACTATATATTGCAATATTTTTCCCAGCTATCACATTAAATCTATAGATAAAAATAAATTGTTGTAAATGTTCATCTAAAGATATTGATCGTTTAGTTATTTTAGTATCCATGATGTTTGGGGTTTGAGTCAGTCCATGTCTTCCACTGTGAGTGTCTCACCTTAAGATATGATGCTGCGCCGCACAGCGCCATCTGCCAGAGTGGCGGTGCAGAGGTAGCCCATTTTCCTCATTGTTTTGTTTTTTTATTGATACTAGGAACTGGAAGATTGATATTTTATCGTGTAGTCAAAAGTTCACGAGACAAAAAAACCGTTTTATTTATTTATATAATTAAATAATGAAGTGGGATAAATAATTGTGATTTTTGGGGAGTGGCGGCCTAGAGGTTAAGGCATAGAGCTTGGAATCCTGAGGTTCTGAGTTCGACTCCCACAGACTGACACTCTGGGTCCCTGAGCAAGACCCTTAACCCCACGCTGCTCCCAGGGCGCCGCACAATGGCAGCCCACTGCTCCCCAAAGGGATGGTATAAATGCAGAGGTAAATTTCTCCAATGTGAGATCAATAAAGTTCAATTATTATTATTATCATGTAATTAATAAAAATGGACAATCATAAGAAACGACTTATGATTAAAGGTTAAAGCCTGAGTAAAAAGGAAAAAAGACACAGATCTGAGTATTTAACAGGGGTGGAAAGTAATGAATTACATTTACTCAAGTTACTGTAATTGAGTACTTTTTATGAGTAGTTTTTGAAATATGTAATTTTTACCTTTACTCGAGTAAATTTNTTTAGGAACAGTGAGCCCATGTAACAGCAAATGCCATAATGCTTTGCTAGGACAGCGCTCTGCGCAAAGCATTCTGGGATATATCTGCCTCTTCTGAGGCCTTTCTTTTCTTCTCAAACATTTTTTTCTTACGACTGAGAAAGGTGAGCTTCAATGACTGTCTGAAACCGTAGCTCACCACAGATATACGCCTGAAAGTGCGCATGCGCAGAAAAAGTTAGCTAACAGGACGAGCATGTAGGACAGCCTTACGTAACCATATCACCAGAATGATTGACAATTAGGAGGACCACTTATTGAGAAAATCCACCCGGAAATAAAAGATCGTCCTCTAGAACTTTTATCAGCATGTTTGTGCAAAAGAGGACGGTTGAAAAAGAGAAGAATTTGAGTTCTGAGAAAATATCTAATTTTGCCATGGAGGAACTTTGTGCCACATTAAAAAAAAGAGAATACGTTTGTTATCTCTATTGGATCTCCTGTTCTTATCCACTTTGCCCAGATGATAGATTTGTTAGTTTTCAGGCAGGTAATAAAGGATACCGGTGAAGAGGAAAAAACGCTGTGAAATGTTTACTCATAATCTCATTCTTTAGGTCAAAAAGCCAAACACATCAAGAGGCATGAAGACGGTCTTCATCCACTGAATCCCAGCTGATGCTTCATTGCAGCTGCTGCTCCCAAAGCAAACACCACAGCGATGATAACAAGCCATTACAACCCCTCATCAGGTGTTATCAGATGCTATCTAGAAAACCCACAAAGCGCAGGAAACAGTTCTTGTTTCTCAGCTGCAGTGTTTGTGAAACTTTTCCTCCAGGTTATATGATTCTGGAGAAACGTCACCAACTCAAACATGGCAGTGGTGTCACACGTATTCTGCAGTTTAAAAACACTGAAGTATCAACTTGACCTCTTTACTCAAGTATAAGTGAAAAAGTATGTGCTCAAAAAACTACTTAAAGTATAAAAACAGCCGAATGCCACTATATGAACTGAAAGCTCAATTTTTCGACTATTTAGAAAAATTCTCTGAGATAGGGCCAAGGATGAGGGAGGTTTCGTTGGTCTCCGTCTCCCGATACGCTCTCGCCTGTGTCCGACCTTTCAGACATTTCAACATCTTTTCCTGAATCCCACATTGTAGCATGGCATAGACAATTCACGTTAGCAGTTTGAAAAACACCTGCTTGCTTCTGAGGATTTTCTTTGGCGTCAGCACAAATTTAACAAATAGCTAACCAATGAGTGTTTGCGTATTTTAAATATGTATATATATATATACAAAGATGTACAAAACTATGTAGACATAAGGTAGGCAGTAAGGTAGACAAACTACAAGGACATTTACCAATTTATGTAGACATAGGCCTAATAGAAATGCACCATGCTAAATATTAATACACCAAGATACTCAGAGAATTTATCAAGCTTTCTTCACATAAGGCACATTAAGAGGCTTCCAACTATGTAGACAAGTAAAGTTTTAACTTTGGAAATTTAACAGAGGCCACATTTCAACACCTGGAGGGCAGAAATGAGATGGTTTAAGGCAAAATACTGCAGAAATACAAATGCAAAAAGGAACATTCTAAAATGAGTATTCTATTCAACTCAGCTTAGTCATATAAGGCTGATTTGCAATACATTACCGTATATCAAGGCAATTAAAGTTAACAACTTTCAGTTTATCTTTCTAATCAAAAGTTTAGTTACTTTTTAAAGAGTCAAAAACCAGTGTCTTGACTTGATATTCAAAAGGCACTAAAATAACATAAAACTCATCAGAATGGATGTTTTTTCTGGTCATCCTGTTGGTGAGACAATTAAAACATGAGAAAGGAAGCAACTTTATGAGGAATTCAGCCATTTTTAAAACACATTTTTTTCCAAGAAAGGACAACAGGAAAGTAGAGTGGACTGTGGTGACCTTGATTTGTGAATGACATCATAAACTAATTTTATCTGAGAAAGGTTGCACATTTTTTAAATGACCTGCCCTCTCTGCTGTGGTCGGAAACTTTAGGTTTGTGTTGTCTCATATATTTATTTATGTGATGTATCCAGTGAAAAATGTTTTTACTCAGTCTGATTCACCTGCAAGGCCACAAAATGTGAGAAGTGTTTTGCATACAAGGATTATTTATCCCATAACAAGCCAAATTATTTCTCGAGAATTGTTATTGTTTAACCAAAGTGTGTGTTATTTGTTTTGACTCTGACACAACCTTCACAGTTTTTTTTTCTTGTTAGAAGTAAGGGAGGCAAACTCTGTCTAGATCAGAGCAGGGCTGATTACTGTGCTGTAACAGCCTTATGATGAACGTTTTCTGTCTTTGCAAAGATGTAAAATAAAGTGGTGACTGAGTGAAATCCATCGATCTCCGTTTATTTAACTGGGATGGACAGTTATATACTTTTTTTCCCCCCCACTAAATCACTTTTTCAAAAAAATGCCCATTTCTACGGAAGAGGATTAGGGCCACTGAAAAAAAAAGTTTACTGATTTTTAAATTTTATTGAATTCTGACTTTTTTCTCAGAATTCTGACTTTTTTAATTGTAGAATTCTGATAAAAAGTAAGAATTCTCAGATTAAAGTCAGAATTCTGAGAAAAAAGTCAGAATTCTGAGATTAAAGTCAGAATTCTGAGATTAAAGTCAGAATTCTGNTTTCTTCAAATTTTCAGTCGAAGTCTGCTCTCTTCTCAATGTAACAGACTGCAGCTTTAAAGGGAGTTTTTCCTCTCCACTGTCGCTACAAGCATGCTTAGTGTGAGGGATTGCCTTTGAGTCAATAAGTCGATGCAATCAACTGGTTTTCCTTAGATAGAAAACTGAATCAATTGGACTGTAGGATCTGGTTGAACTGTAAAGTGCCTTGAGATGACATTTGTTATGAATTGGCACAATATAAATAAACTGAATTTAACTGAATTAACAATATACCATTTTATTGTTTTTTTTTTGTTTGTTTGTTTGTTTGTTTTTCTGATCACTGAAAAGGACCATATGGTGATTTGAAATGGTGGATGTGTTTAACTGGATACAGATATAGAATCTGAGAGGATTGCTGTCAGACATCCAGCTGCTCTGCTGCTGAATCCTCCCTGAATCTAACGGCCCACATGAACACATTCCTCCTCTGCTCTGTTTATCTTTCAGGCGATTTTTACTAACATCCACATTTCCACCCAGTTTATCTGCGCAGTTCTAACACTGAGATACGATTTAAATGCTTGTCATGTCTGCAGCAGCACTTACCCCTCCAGCGGCGGATGTGTTCCTCCGCAGAGGCTGAGGAGCGGCTCCTCCTCCGCTCCTTTATCCACCAGCAGCGGGTCTGAGCTCTCCTCGGAGGACGGGGCCTCTGCTGCGGGGTTTGCTGGCGGTTTGAGGCGGTCTCCGGGCTTCCTGAGCTCCGGCAGAGCAGCGCTAATCTGGGGCTATAATCTCTGCGCTCACTGCCGCCCCGCGAGGAGGAAAACCCTGCCGATGACGTCACCCCGTCAGCTGTACGGAAACCCCACCCTGTGACGTCTTCAATATCCAAACAAATATGGACATATTTAAAAACTCGAAAAGCCTTTGTCCTTTTCAATATTATTTAGAGTTCTGTTTCCCCTTAGCGTTAATTTTTTAATTTAATTAATGTAAGATCTTAGTTTTTTTTTTTTTTTTTCCTTATTGTTTCTTGTTTTGCACAAAACGAGTTCATTTACTTGACTGGTAAACAATGTCTGTAAATAATGGTTGTTGTGAATTCCTATAGTGCAATGTGGTTGCTCTGTATTGTTCTTTGCAGAAACAAATAAAGTTGTTTGAAAAAAAAACAACAAAAAAAATGCAAATTTTTTGATATTTTGGAGATACTGTTCTATAGCTTGTGATATGTTTTGTAATAAGCAACTTTTAAATAAAGTTTTGTATTGAAAAAAGTAATAAATACATTTGAAACATTTAGAAAAAATATGGACATATGTAGGCTATATGAAAGTAACTTATGTTAATAATAACAGCAATACCGGTAATTATTATTATCATTTTAATTATTAAATTAATGCTGCAAAAAAAAACTAACAGAAATTCAAAGAGCAAAAGACAGAAATGCTAGAAATATATTTCTGCAATTAATTTATGCTTAAAAATGTAGGTTTTAGCTTCATATAAAAAATATTTTTTTTCTGAAGGAACATTTATTAGTGTTTAAGTATTTTCAAGCTGAACATATACGTCATCAGTAGCGGTTTCTGGCTATATGGGCAGACGCCCAGGGCGGCTTTGCCTTAGGGCGGCATTGGCATGAGATCCCTCCACTGAGTGCACACCCTCATGCACGTGTAAACAATTTAAAATATCAGCCTTGTTTGATTTCTTATTTTTATTTTTAAACCTCTGACATTTGTTTAATATATTATTTTAGGTAAAATTACGTTCCATGTCCAGAAGCTGCGCATATGGACCGGGCCGTCGAGGCAGTCTGCCTCAGCCACCAGGAGCGGAGCTAGATGGGGGGCCAGGGGTGGCCATGGCCACCCTTAGCTATTCGTTGGCAACCCCTGTGGCCACTCTACCATTTTCTTCCCTCTGATACAGATGGTGGCAGCACTAATACTCTCAAGTGGACTGTTCAAAACATTTACATTTTTCATATATTAACAGTTACTTGACAACAAAAAAACACTGTGGTTTATTATGCACATCAATATACTAACATTAAAGATAATTAGTAAATTAATCAGGCTCTTTTCACAACTAGATTTTGTGTATATATATATATATACATATAGATATATGTACATATATATGTATATATATAAATATAAAACAATTTTTTTTGCAGAATGATTATTAATAAAAGTAGGTAAGCAATGACAATGTAAAAGATGTTCACCCCAGAACTTACACCTGAAAGAAATGTATGCACTATACCTTTTATCTAAGAAGCATGGATGTTTAAATGTATGTGTAGTTAATCTTTATTTAGAAAATATGGATGTCGTGCTCGTTAATTTTCCTGTTGGAACAGTATAGATTGGCTTTGAGGTTCATGCGCCTAATCTCTTTCGGCCACCCCTCAGTCTACAATGGTTATTGCCTGGCCACCCTTATAAAAAAAGTCTGGCTACGCCTCTGTCAGCCACCACCCAGTCCTCTCAGGAGCCCAGTCTGATCTAAAGGGGCCAGCTGAGGTGGCTCGGGCATCTGTTCTGGACGCCTCCTGGTCGCAACCCTCAGGAGGTGTTCCAAGCATGTCCCATTGGGAGGAGGCCTGGTGGAAGGCCCAGTACATGCTGGAGGGACTATATCTCTGAGCTGGCCTAGTGTCGCCTCAGGGTCCCCCCAGAGCAGCTGGAGGAGGTGTCTGTGGATCGGGAAGTCTGGGCATTTCTGCTTAGACTGCTGCCTCCACGACCCGGCCCGGATAAGCAGAAGAAAATGGATGGATGGATGGATGGATGGATGGATGGATTGATTGATACAATTAAACTTGTTTAATAAGTTCTGAAAAGTCTACAGAGATTTTATTTTCTTCTTGAACACAATTGTATAAATTGAATATTATTATACAGTAAGATTATATCATACTTTAGGAGGACTGGAAAGATATTTCCCAAAGATACCCGGAAATCTCTACTGACTTCAATTCAGCTGAAGGACACTCTATGGAGACGATTTAGTCAAATCATTTAGTCAGATTGGTTAAGAGATTTCTATCTATGGGACCCCAGCTGACTGCATCCATTCATTGACTTTGCAGGATTTGCTCCTCCTGGATCAACACTTTGCACTTGCATTGTTCCATTGACAATGCAACAGTTCCTCACACAGAGCATGCATTCAGCGGCAGTGGAGAGGAAAAACTAGCTTTTAACAGGAAGAAATCTGCAGCAGAACCATAAGCAGGCTCAATGTGAGAGGCCTTTTTTTTTAGGCTGACTTGTTGTTCAATAAAACAGAAGCAGACACACAAAAGGAATATAAAGTAACTTATCAAAAAATGTTAAAAAGGTAACTGTAAACTAGCTCGACAGACGCCTCTGTATAGGAAGCGAACACTTAAGCAGATGAGCTCTGTGCCACTTTTCATGTAAAAGGGATTAAAGAGAGCACCTCTAGTTAGTCACAGTAAAAGCTAAGCCCATAGTTACGTATGTCTAAGAGAGAAACAGGACTTAAGTCTGAAAATCAGTCCCAAGTCTATCATTCCAAAAAAATTAAAAAACAATCCACTGGACTTTGTTTCCAAGTTTTGAACACGTTTCTCTTCCCATCCAGGAAACTTTTTCAATTCAAAATGTCAGAAATAGCGTTGAATGGAGGTTGTTTTGGGTTCTTTGTTAGCCCGCAATACCTGATACTGATCTATGCCTCTCAATGCTAACTCTCAATGCTAACACTCAATGCTAACTAATTCTGAGATTTTGAATTGAAAAAGCTTCCTGGATGGGAAGAGAAACATCTTGAAAACTTGGTAATAAAGGCCAGTGGATTTGTTTTTTTTTTACTTTTTTGGAATGACTATGACCTAAATTACTGAGAATCTACACCAGCATAAAGTCCCAACTCTATCATTTATATGGGAGCTGTTAATGGCAGAAGCTCTGCTGACTCCCTACAGGATGGTGTCACAGTCAAAAAGAACCAAACCAGATAAAACTAGTTTGAGGAGAAAAAGTAGTAGAGAACATAAAGTAAAAAAATGCAGAAGGGGATTATAGACATTAAATGAAGCAGAATGATGAACAAGTGGTCACCATGTCCTCCAGCAGTCTAAGCCTATAGCAGCATAACCGCAGAGATCGGTCAGGATAAACTGTAAACGATTGACAAAGGAACCTTTCTAAACCTATTCATCAAAGTATACACGGTGTCTGCCTCACGGGCTAAAACTGGTAGTTGGTTCCACAGTAGAGGAGCATTTATGAATTGTACCAATATGTTTTCAGCTACCAAAATTAAAAGTTGGATCAGCTTTGTAGGGTATCGATACCATCCCATGCCATGATACAACCCCCCCATCAGAGCCTGGCTGCGAGCACTTAGTGCTGGAAAGAGGTGATTTATTCCAGAAAATACCTAGAAAACTGATCTGTTCCTTTAATTTGGTTTCTATCACATTAAAAGCTAGTGACTTATTTCGAATAACAGTTTCCCTGCTGCTGCTCTGTAGTTTCTAACCGTTTTAGCTGATTAACAACTTCCTTAAAACAGCGCTTGTAAATGAAATTGGGAATTAAATCTCAGTGCAGCTATTTTCTTCCCTGTGTGAAGCAGGAAATGTATTCTGTATAATTTTCCAGGGAAGTCATTAGGGCTAACTAATGGAGTGAGCTTCAGTTTGAAGGTGCATTTTAAAAGTCATCTTTCCTTACTAACAAATAGGAACCAACATTTGCAACACTGAATTTTAAAAACAAATATTTAGTTCAAAGTATAAGTTTTTAACCTGCACAATAGTCGATTTACTCTGCAGGACATCAGAACAATATATTTATCTCTTACATAACATAAAAAAGACAAAAAAATATTTAAACATACAAGATTATGCTTTAAATCTGTATGAAAAAGTCTTCATCTCATTTATTGACTTATTTCAAAAGTTAAACATATTAAAGAAGTCATAATCAAAACGTTTCCTTTTTTGACTTTAGCTGCTTTTCCTGTTTTTCAGTGGATTTGTTTGTTCTGTTTTTAAACCAATGCTATTTACCTAAAACACAACATGAGGTGAACATGTAACTTGCAAGGAAACCAGAAAACCTTAATAAAAAAAATACATACAGATTTTGCTTTTCTCTCATTCTTTGGCACCACATCTGATGTTATGTTGATACCACGTACTATCCCACCCCCAACCAGGATTTAGAAGTTAGAAATTAGAATTTAAAAATTTTGCAACAGGAAATAACTCATTTGGACACCAAACTGTGATGCTGAACAGATAAAAATTTGTTCTGATAACTTTAACACAAGGCAGGGCTCAGTGTGTCCAAAAAACAACAAAAACCTAATTTCCAGATTTTATTATCTTCTATTAATATCTATATAGAATCCTTAGAATTCAGTTCAAATGCTAAAGCCATTAAAATCATAACTGCCCTTAAAGATTTGCAACCCTTGAGCACAGATTTGATTTTGACATCGTAAAATTGCTCTGTTTTATAAAGCCCTTTGATGTTGTATCTGTTTGTAATTAATAATGTTCTATATTATTCTTATTTTTCTTGTATGTTCCAAAAGTGTGTCCAAAAACATGGCCGCAAATCAAACTTCCTATATTACTATATGGAGTCAATTTTGCTCCATTATTGCTGCAAGTAAAGGAATGCATTTTGTAAGTGAAGAATGAAAAAGAATCCAATGCAGAAATTAAAAACCACTAGATAACAAAAAAAAAACAAAAAACATTTGAATAACTTTAATCTTTGCTGTTTTCTTGAGACTCTTTTTCATATTTAAATTTTTTTATTTCTTTTTCAGATTTGGTTCTACAAATTAATTCTCTTCATTACTTAACCTTGAGCTTCCTGATGAGGATCAAGATTTAGTTTTTTTATGGCTAGAAATGAATCTAATAACAAAAACATGCATATAAAGCCAAGGGAGCTGTCTATGTGTTGGAATCTGCATCATTGCTGCACTGTAAGGGGGAACAGGGGTAGGATACAGACTGGCAATACCAGTAATAATTTGACAGAAAAAAAAAAAAAAAATATTCACAGCACTATAATTAGTGTCAACAGTATTAATCCTGCTATAAGTTCTGAATCAATCAAAAAAGTTTACAATTTTACTTCTTTACATTTTTCTGTTGTAGAAGAACGAAGATAGACTTTATGATTAATGAAAATCAAAGTATTTAGCTGAAGGAGGTGATTAAACCTTTGGGATATTCAGAAAAACCTTTAACCCTTTAAAACCCGATCCAAGAATAAAACAAAACAGAAAATAACTTTTTTT
>NW_015150737.1:719417-723301 GCF_000732505.1 Cyprinodon variegatus
ACTTCTTTGTTTTAAAATATATAAAAAACTCTCATTTAGGACATTCATCTTTGCCTCTCTATCAGTATTAATATCCGTTATTAAGAACTGTGTGGGTCCATGTCATACATACCAGAAACTGCCACTGATGAAAGTATATATTCATTCTGAAAATACTCCAACATTATTAAATGGTTGTTAAGAAAAAATCTTTTTACGCAAGACAAAAACCTACATAAGAGTTTCAGTTTGAGTAAAACTGTCCTTCAATTACACTCATTGTTCAGGACAATAATACAGTAAACAAATGAAAGGTAAATTTGCTGTAAATCAATAGTGCACCTTTAAACATCCCTGAGCTGAAGGTTTAGAATCAGCACGTAATGTAACACTGATTGCTGATGAAGATGGACAGGCATCCCCAAAGTCGGTCCTGGAGGCCCGCTGTCCTGCAGGTTTTAGAGGTTTCCTTGCTCCAGCACAGCTGATTGGAAATGAAAGCTGATTAACAGGCTTTTGATTAACTGCAATCATTATAATCAGCTGTGCTAAAGCAGGGAAACCTCTAAAAGCTGCAGGACAGCGGGCCTCGAGCAACGACTTTAGGGATGCCTGATCCAGGTCATAGTCATTCCGTAAAAGTAAAAAAAAACAAAAAACAATCCACTGGACTTGGTTTCCAAGATTTAAAGACATTTCGCTTCCCCTCCAGGAAGCTCCTCCTTAACAACCGACCCTTAACAATCAGACAGGTTTCAGATATCACAGGCTAACAATGGAACCAATTGAATTGAGAAAGCTTCCTGGAGGGGAAGCGAAACGTCTTCAAATCTTGGAAACCAAGTCCAGTGGATTGTTTTTTTTAAACTTTTACAGAAGGAGTAACACTGATTATTTACTGGCACCAGTAGATAAGGTGCTTTTTCCCAGTTTATTAAGCAACACTTGCTTTGTTTACACCTATAAGTTGGATGACTGCAGTAATGTGATCTAAATGTCCTTTTAATGTTTTAAGGCAGAGGTGTCAGAAATACTTCCTTACCTTCAAGTATAAATCATAGCTATCTATACTTTATTGGGATTATTAATTATTATTTTATGCAATTTCTTACTTCTACTCCTTACATCTTTTTGCAATTATCTCAACTTTCTACTTCTTAGATTTTAAAAATAGTTTAGTTTGGTTGCATTTAACTTAATTTTCATTATGGCCTGTTGGCATGGGCGGTTCTAGATGGTGGCCAACAGGGGCCGGTGCCCCAGTAAATCATGTCCTAGCCCCTGTACCAAAGCATTATACTTAAAGAAATTCTAATGAGGATATGTGCTGGAACAGACATGGTTACTGGTAGGTCCTTTGGATCTATTTCAGAGCATGGGTAGTTCTAGACAGGGGCCAACGGGGGCCAATGCCCCTGTGGATCATGTCCCGAGCCCTGTTATGGCCCCTGTACTGAAGACATAATACTCAAAGAAATTCTAATGATGATATGCGCTGGAACAGACATGGTTACTGATATGTCCTTTGGATCTATTTCATTTTTTTTCTTTAAAAATTCTGCTTTACTAATTATCTAAAAACAAAGAGGTGATAGCTTCAGTGGTATTGAGATAGGATTTTTTTCCCCCCAAAACAATTTAATTTTTAGAGGTGAATTTATCAGTTTTTTTCTTGAGTTCTAATTCAGATTTAGCAGAAAACGGTAATTTTCACTTAAATTAAGTCAAACATGTAAAATTCCGAAATTATGAACATATATTGACCTCAGAAGAAGATTAATTAAACCTAATTGAATAGAAATTTCACTTCATTCAGCTCTCTTAATATATTTCAAAACCCTTGCCCTGTTTTTTTATTTCATGCTTTTCTGGGCCCCCAAAAAAACACTCTGGCCCCCTCCTGGCCCCCTGGTACATTTGGTCTAGAACCGCCACTGCCTGTTGGCATTTTAAAAAAAATAAAACCCCTCAAAATAATTAGTTTCATCCAGACTATTTCTCTACTGCACCAACTAGTTGTCCGCCACATAACAAAATAAAGTTTTTCAAGATGATGCAAAGTAAAATTTAACGCCGTTACTATTGGTTATAAAACTAAGATAAGTATTAACTATATTATCGTCCAGAATTGTGAAAAAATTATTCTGTAAACGGGTCGTGCAGTATAAGTTTTAAAGCATCTGTCTTTAACATTTCTTTCAGCGTTACTTTTAATTTACACTTTAATTGTAAAAATTGTACTTTTACTTGAATAAAACACTTAAGTTGATACTCTAATGTCCAGAAAACTGTTTTTAAACAGTAGGATTTATATTTCTACAAAAATACTTTTGATATTTCTACTTGAATAACACTTTTGGGACCTCTGGTTTTAGGAATATTCCCTCAACTATTACCGTAGCTAAAGTAAGATTAGATTTTTTTTATACCTCAATTATAATTTTCCTAAAAGCTCTCATTTTTCCATCAGTCAGAGCTTTTAAGTACTTTATTTCAGGTTAAATTCTCTCCATTCTTCATCGTGTCAAGCTAATCCTGATGTTGCGTAAGGTGAACTTGCAGCCATGTTTTACCGGATTAATACCGGAATAATTAGCTGTAACTAAGGCTACATTCACACTGCAGGCAAATAAGACCAAATTTCACCTCCTGATTATTTATAAAGCCGCCACCTCTGCTTTGTAAGAGATTTGTGCTCCCCTAAAACCACTTTGTTTTGTAAAAGTCGTTTAAACTTGATTTGCTTTTTTTTTTTTTAAGTCTTTAAAAAAACATTTTCTTTTGCATAGATTGTGCCACACTTTGTGTTAAAGGTTTTAAAATGCTTTTAAATTTGCTTTTAAAGAACTCAGTTTTTTCATTTTTGTTCCTTAAAAACTGACAGAAAAAGTAATTTTTTTGCTTTTGATTAAAGGTATGGCTAAAGCCATTCAAGGCAAAAGATTATGCTAAAATATATTAGCGTGTTTCGTGAATGCTGCAAACTCCTTCAGTTCATGTTTGAAGTTAAAAGGAACCAGAATAAACAAGAAGACCTGGGTGCCAATAAAAAGGTTAAAAAAGAACCCACAGGAAAAAAGTTGTGATTGTAGAAAAGCAGCAGGTTTATTAGAGGGGATGCGCTGGCTCAGTCATAACCTACAGGGAGTAGAAACGCTTTGAGGAGCCTAACAGCACAGTAAACTCAGTCTACCCTCCTCCCTCCTGTTTGATCACCTCGGGACGCGGAGCAGCTCAGGGTTCAACCAGCTGCAAGAAAAGAGGGAACGGGGAGGAGAAGGTTCTGGGTGAATAAACGTCACTGAAAAACCGGAACCAGAAAACAGCTTTAATCTCAGTCCGTTACATTCAGGAAGGTTTCACTGTAAACGTTCACAGCTTTTTAACAAACAAAAGATACAGATCAGGAAGTCTGGGACGAGAAGAAGACAAACAACAGAAGGAAAGTTGGATCAGGGGGAAAATTAATGCAGCAAAAACTTATATTCACCAACATGAAACAGAGGATGAATTAAATTTTAATTTAAAGCATTTTTATTCTCTTCTAAGATATAAGATAAACCTTCACAGAAACCAATAAATGATGCCAAATATCTCACAACCCAAACTACAAGAGCGCTGAGCCTCAGCAGCAGGCCTCTGGAAAATATAACTTAAACAAGAAATGAATGTAAAAAGTGATAAAGTGCTTCAAGTAACAACATTATCCTTCAAATTAGTTTTTATACCAAGAAATTAGAAAACAAACAAAAAACACAAGAAAATGTTCAAGTCCTCTACTGTTCAGCAGGGGGCGACTTCTATCTTCTATCAGAAGATCAGGACCTTCAAACAGTGTTCTACAGAAGAGGATTAGGGCCAGTGGGGCAAAAAAAAAAGTTAATTTAATTTTAATTTAATTTTAA
>NW_015150737.1:724344-732283 GCF_000732505.1 Cyprinodon variegatus
TTGTGAGAAAAAAAGTCAGAATTGTGAGAAAAAAAGTCAGAATTGTGAGAAAAAAAGTCAGAATTGTGAGAAAAAAAGTCAGAATTGTGAGAAAAGTCAGAATTGTGAGAAAAAGTCAGAATTCTGAGATTAAAGTCAGAATTGTGAGAAAAGTCAGAATTGTGAGAAAAAAGTCAGAATTCCTATTTTTTTCCCCATATTAAACTGAAATAAAATTTAAAAATCAGTTAACTTTTTTTTTTTCCCCCAATGGCCCTAATCCTCATCCGCAGTGTTCTGCATTTTTGTCTTTCACTGATTTATATTACAGATCTGCACGTTTTATTCATTATTGTGGGATCAAAAAAATATAAATATAAAAAAATTTCCAATTGGTAGGTGATCTAACAAAATGTATTTACACTCCAATACACAACAGATGTATAATGCTTTTGGTTAAAATGCTAAAGCTTCTAGAAGATATGAAAGAAAAGGATGAAAAGAGCCAGAAAATGTGGATTAACCATAAATATGATCCAAATTTAAGCTACATGGGTTCCTGATATTGAGCAACTCCATCTGGTATCAGTTTGGATCAAAAGGCAAACACAGATATTCTTTTTATCACAACTCTCAAAAATACAAATGAGCAAATATTTCAATATACAAAGAAACAAACTGCAGATTAGATGTATTATATTTGGCTTTTGGCAAACAGTAGAACATTAAACCAGCAGGAAGGCATTTCCAGACTAGCATGAGTTTCAGCCGTTGATAGGAGCGCTAAAAACAAGCAGTTTTCAGTGAGTCAGCTCTGCTCTCATCACTGCTGTTGGACGTCTAAACGACCTCGTTTTGTTTCTGTAGCCATATGGAAGACCAGGAGCCGTGGTTTTAAATGCTCTCTGCTCCCACAGGTTGAAGTCAACAAGTTTCAGATCTAGACAGCAGGAATCCATCAGCCAAACATGGATGAACAAAGCTCTAAATTCTCCATATGAGCAAACAAATCTGAGGATTTTCCTAAAGCGCTCAGCCAAAGATCCCGATATTCTCTGGTGTTTGAGATGCAGATCATCACCAGGATATTTTCTGATCGTATTTAAGGTCTGTCTTAAATCCTGATGATTTACTTTTCATGGTTCAGATGCAGTCAGAAAACCAACCTCTGCAGCCAATAAAAACCCACCATCTGCTGGTTCTAGAGAACCTCTGCAGGGTCACATTAGGTTTACAGGAAAACTCTGCTTCTTCACTGAAAACAACATTCTGTCCTCTTCCCAGAAAAAGGTTCTTATTGATTTGGCTAATTAGGCCGACAGTAAAAGCTCCCTTTCTAATGCAGACGGGTCATCAGAGGGCGGCAACAGCAGATGGCAGATTGTTGCACTAATGGATAAACAAATGAGGGAGATTTGATTCGCTTCTTCAGGCACTGAGAATGAAACGCAGCAGACAGAGGATTAGTTTCATCCTCTGTAGGACAGATTCTAGATCTATAAAACCAGATCCCTCTACTGGTCAAAAGGTTAGTGGAGGAGAACACATTTGATTCACCAGCTGGATGTTCTGGTTTGGTAAAAAGCTCCAGAAACAGTTCAGCTCTGGTTTAAAAACCTAAATGTGTTCCTCCTTCCTGGTCTGAAAGTTCATACTGGATGAAATACAGCAGCTTTGGATCCAACATCCTTACTTTAGACATCCTGTTGCAGCTCGATAACTTTCATTACAGATTTGTTTCCTTTGTTAATCTGGTTCCAACTTCCTCATAAAGGAGCAGACGGATCAGGTTACCTTGTTTGAAGAAAGGTTTGGCTCACTAAGCAATCTAATGAAGCCGCCTAAGTGGTGGTTAAAATTAACGGGTTTATAAAGCAGAAACGGCACCAGTAGCAGATTTAATCCATTTCTGATTTCTGGTTTAATCTCTTCTCACATTTAAAGCAAAGAATGGTTTCATTTGCCTTTTAGTTATTTGGGACACAGACAAATGAGTCGGGTTCCAAAATCTACTTTTAACATTTAGAAACGGCGAAACAAATTCAAATCAGCTGCAGTTTTTCAGAGCAGGTGAAGCTATAGGGGGAAAAAGAAACTGGAATGGGAGGAAAAAACAGGATCGTTTATAAGAAAAAGGCCTCGAGAGGAAAGGAGAAGGTTAAAGAAAAGCAGATGTGTCCAGAAACAAAAGGAGAATACTGAGGGAATGTTTCCTGAGGAGCGGTTTGCAGCGTTCAGTTCAGCTAAAGGTCAGAACTATTAAGCTAAACTTTTAATCTGTTATCACCACAGAAGCCACCAGCTTAGTAACAGCCCATCTTCTTGGACTCTGACACCTCAGGTCTGGTATATAAAGAAATCCCCAAGATGGAGGGAAAAAGAGGCAGCGGAGCAGGAAACAGGAAGGAGGAAGAGGTTTAGATGAAGAACACTTGGTCTTTACAAGCTTTGGCGCGAGCCGGGACTTCTGTGGCTGCGGAGAAGGCGGCGACGATGGAGGCGAAGACAACGTTGGGGCTCTGGGCGGCGTCGATGGCCGTGTGCAGGCCCCTGGCGCTGTAGTACTGCACCAGAGGGGACGTCTGCCGGTGGTAGGCGTCCAAACGGGAGCGTAGCGTCTTCTCGTTGTCGTCGCTGCGGCGGATGAGCGGCTCGCCCGTCACCTGAGGTAAAGATAAAGCAGGAAGGAAGCCTCAGTTTGGGAACCATGGTGTGATTCAGGCATGCAGCTGCTTGTTTCCGCTGTCGCCCGAGGAGGAAAACAAAAAGAAAGAGTAAGAAAATCTTTAATCAAATGAGTCAACAAACTGACAGGTTCCAGCAGAAAAACCTAAAGATTTGAAAAAGGTTCCCAGGATAACTTTAACGGCTTCAATTTAAAACTCAGAAATAAAAATCAAGGATGGTTTAAAGTAAGGCTGAACAAATTAATCGGATTAATTGATTATTGAAACAGCATGTATACAAAATGAAATAATGCATACAGCTTACAACAGTAGAACTGTTAAGATCTGTATTAAGCCACTGCCTGCAGGAGCCGCCATGTTGGATTGGATTTATTTTTGATTCATTGTTAACTGGAGGCTCTAAACTGTGTCTTTAGATGACAGAACGACCCACTTAAGAGCAGCATTTATACCAACATTGATTTTAAGATAAATGAAAAGTTTTCGTCTGTCAATCTGCTCTATCCAGAACTAGTTTTACCTGGTTTAGTTTCGTGTAAAAAAAAAAAAAAAAAAAAATCAACTTTGAGGAACTTTTGGGAATCCAATTATTAACACAAAAAAATAATCGTTCGTTTCAGCCCAAGTTTAAACGAATCAGTCAACCTCTAAGACAAGAAGCGGAACACTTTCCTTCTAAATTTGCTCTCAGAGGCCTAAATCTTGCGAGTTCATTTATTTTTTACTCTTAAAAGTCGCATAATTATTTTTTTTCCTAACCTCAACCACTTTCGGGATAGTAGCCCCTTTATCAACAGGACTCCTAAAGGTCAAAAGGTCAGGAAGGGAGCAGTTAACAGACAGATCCCAACATGCTGGAAGTAAACTCTCTCCTTCAGAGCTTTTCTTCCTGCTGCTCTTCTCCCTCTGATGGACACCTGACAGCCGCCCTTACAACCTGCCCCTCTACCCAGAAACAAAACAATGGGACGATACGCACACAGATACCGTAGCCCTACTTCCTATAAAGCAGGGGCCACTAATTAAAAATCAGTTGGGATCCGAAAAAAGAGAATCAATCATTAAAGGTCCAGAGACATTTTTAATTATAATCAGTGATGGGAGTAACGGCTTTTTTTAAGCAATTACTTTGTAACTATAATGCAGTTACCACTGCAGACACCCCGGAGGATGAGAATGGCTGATGTAAAGTGAGATTCCGTCTGTCAGTTGGGTAGGTGGGTGTTTCTGCTGGTGGGTGTTAACGTACAGCACACACAGAGAGATGGAGAGTGAGGAGGACTCCTGCAGCAAAACTGCGTTTTCCACATGGAAATACCGGTGTTACGTCGAGCTGCGTTTCCCCATCACATACGGTTTCCCCTGCATCTCCGCACAGAGCAGACGGCACGATTCACCGCACATGCTCGCTAAAGGCGCGCAACAGTTGCCCTGTGCTCGCGCCACAGGGGAACTACGGAGAGCGTGAACGATCATTAGCCTATATGGAGAAAGGGAGAAATCTGGATGGATAGATGTTGCAGTATCTCTAACAACCCAAAAACACAGGATTTCAGAATTAAACATCCCCAGTTATTAATTTCATTCACTCACCAGATCTGAACGTCCTGTTAAAAAACTTCACACCCATTAGTAGAGTTAATGCAGCCTGATGATATTTGCACCGCATCAGATACCGTTCCCCCCATGTTAAGAAGAGGGAACGCTATCTTACGGGGTTTATAGGCCCGTCAGATAGCGCTCCCCCCCCATGTTAAGAAGGGGGAACACTATCTGATGGGGTTAATAGACCCATCAGATGGCGTTCCCCCCTGATGTCATTTAAGTTGAGTTGCAATAAATGCTAAACTCTCTGCAGGTTCTTGTCTTTGTCGTCCGCTCTATTCAGCTGGCTTTGAAAACACACGGCGAGAAGGTGGGGGCCAGGTGGTGAGGGTGAGAAACGCAAAAGTAACGCAATACATTTACTAGTAACTAGTTACTTTTATTGTGGAGTAACTCAGTTACTTTTTGGGAGAAGTATCTAGTAAGTAAAGTAACGTTCCCAACACTGGTTATAATCCATTACTTTGAACAGTTTTTAAGATTGAAATAAAATGCAGGTGTTTATGCATCCATGTTATACTTTGATTTTTGTTTTAAAACAAAAAATAGAATGTTTTTTCCGTTTTAAGATCTAAAGTGCTTTTCAAACAATCTTTCACAGTTCCAGACTTAATCTTTTATAAAACACCTGAACTGACCTTTTTTTCCCCCCCCTATTTAAATTTTTTTGTCTTAATGAGAGAAGCGGGCTTTACGCTGCCCTGTGAGGATTTTTAAACAAGGTGCTCATTCGTGAGCCTGGATCGATATTTATTATATTGATGGTGGCGAATCCTGCTTTCATCAGTTCACTGCGCTTCTTGTGGCAGTCCACACTTTCTCTGCTCTCTTTCTTATCATCCTCCTTCTTTACCGTATTAACAGTAGAAGCAGCGCAAGTGAAGTTGGATACTGTTGTCAGACAACGTGTTGTATTTTAGAAATATTTTAAACCAGGTGAGTCCAGATCCGGGCCGTGGTCCGCTAATCTGTGACCTCTGCGCTAAAGTTTTAAATATTAAGCTAATGAAGATGCAACGAGAGCAAAAAAGAAAAGAAACAACAGAATGTTTTTTTTTTTGTGAACCAAATTGACCAAGATAGACAAGTCTGATTCTTCAATCCGTTTAATTGTAGTTTTTTTTTTTACAAATGATCTTTTCCAACACCATGAAGGAACGGGACTTTGACTGGAGCGCATGATGAGTTAAATACATTTTACAGCATTTTTTTTTTGTTGGAATTTGATAGTAAGATTTAACATTTTTATTCCGCCACATGAAAATACTGATAGTTAATCAGACTCAAAGAACAAAAGAAAAAATACTGCAAAATACAATTTTTTTTATATTTTTCTATGAAAAACAGGGTGAACCGTTCAGTTACCGTATTTTCACAACTATAAGGCGCATATAAGCGTTTTTTCCCCCTCAAAATGTGCGGCGCGCCCTATGTGTGTTGTTACTGTGGACGTTTGAGACCACCATGAGAACGTTAAAGTGGGAAGTGTGGGAGTGGATTGTGTATAAGAGAACAGGTATGTGCTTTATGCAGAACTCCTCATTTCCTCATTGAGGCCTAGTGGTTAGGGCTTAGAACTTGGAACCCAGACGTTCCGAGTTCAAGCCCCACTCCCACAGACTGACACTCTGGAAAGACCCTTAACCCCCAGACTGCTCCCCGGGTGCTGCACAATGGCAGCCCACAGCTCCCCAAAGGGACGGGTTAAACGCAGAGAGCTCATTCTATTGCTCTGTTTGTTCGACAGTGTAATGACAATAAAAACACTGGGGAAAAAAAGAAATAAAGACCATACTTAGTTATTATGATTTATTAATAACGTCTGTGTACATTTTTATAATTAGTTATTTTATAATTGGTTAGAATATAGTTAAAAGTGGAGGGAGGACATGAAAGCTAACGGAACTAGCCCATGTAAACGAGTTGAACTAGTTGAACAGGTTTCAAGTCCAACGAAAAAGCAAAAATGACCTTCCTAGGTCAACTAAAATATGTCAAGGTTTAGTTCTGCATGAGGCAGACATGCTTTCCAATGGCAGCATTTATCTGAGCAGAGAAAGTGTTTCCCCAATGGACACTTCTGTCCACCTAGAAGGACAGAACAGTCCCCATGAACTGAAAGTGGGTCAGAGCTTTCAGGGACACCTTTACAGACGTGACAAACAAACACCGCATGTGAAAAAAAAACCCCAACATGATGCAGGTCTGAAAGTGAAAACAGGTTAGTTACTGAAAAGCAGCAAAACTCTGACCCATTTCCAGCCTGAGAGTCATTTCAGGAGGATTACACAGACCGTCCTCTGAGTAGGCTGAGGATGAAACTACTTACGTCATCCTTCATGGGCTCTTTGGGGGGGTTGAACTCCTCGTGGTAGGAGCGGCCGCTGGGCTGGTGGATGAGTCTGAGGAGGAGAGAGGCGACAGAAACGGCGGTCAGGCCAGGCTAATGACTCACTACTTCTCTGTCCTTTCGCATCCCACATCATGTCCCGGTAGTACCCAGGAGGCGGCGGCGTCCTCGTTAACGGGAGGACCCGCGCAGACAGATGACTGTGCTTTAACTGAGCTCCAGTTGGGACAGGTTTACGTGATTCAGAACAAACACATTTCACAACCCGCATCTTCCTCTGAAATGTCCGGAAGAAAAAAAAATGTTACAAAAGGAGGAAAGATGGAGACAGAAATACAGACGCGGCATCTTTCTCAACGTTTTCTAAACATCTTCCCGGTTAAACCACAAAAAACATCCTTCACAGAGTAGCTGGAAGCTTAAATTAGACACGGTTATGAAAATGATTTGGCCAAACACCAGCTGGCTGTGCTTCCCTCTCAGGCAGCGTCATTTACAGACACTTTCACATCTCAATGGGCCGATTCCTGCATCACTGATCTGAATAAAAACGGGCGTTTAGAAAAACAAACTGTCCTGGATGGGCTGAAGTATGAACCGTAATTCAAAATGTTTTTCAGATGAAGTCTCATCCAGTCTGTGTGACTCTGAACACCAACTGAATCAGTCAGAAACCTAAACTGTGTTGAGATAAATGAATCACAAAAAGACTTTTCTACCTTTCTAAAACATATTTTGAGACAGATTAACCATCTTTATTTCATGTTTCCTCTATTGGTTAAAAACGTCTACTTATCCACCAAAAAACTCTAGTCTTAACTTATTTTTTAATAGATTTGCTTACAATATTTTATAAAAATGTTTCATTGATCTGAGAGGGAAATAAAAGTAAACTGAAAAAGTTTAAAAGAGTTTGCATTTGTAAATGAAGGTTTTTTTTTTAATCTACTAAATTAATACTTTAACTACAATATTTCACTTCACATGTAGCATTAAAGCAAAAAGGACTTTTTAACAAATACAACTTGGTTATAATAGAATAATAGAATAGATAGAATAGATTTACTTTATTTATCCCAAGCTAGGAAATTGTAGTGTAGCAGCAGCTTTACACATAGTGACAGTCACAACACAATAAGATAAAGAAAAAGTAAAAAAATCACATAACATCCACACGTATTTACATTATAAAAGTACAGTGAACAGTCCTAAGGTGCAGTGAACAAATTATAAATAATGTATTAAAACAGCCGTAGACAAAATATAGAGCTTTTCCTTGCCGCTGCAGGACTACGGTGCAAAACAGAAACCAGTATAA
>NW_015150737.1:733067-734698 GCF_000732505.1 Cyprinodon variegatus
TATTGGTTCCGCTATCGGGACGGAACCAATAATGGCGAACCGTTTTTTTATTTTAATGTTTTATTTAGATTACAAAAATAAATCGTAATGAAAATAATCCTATTTATGGTGCTTTAAAAAATAAGACCTAAGAAAGACTGATTTAATACCAATTAAGGCCGTAGTTTTATTTTGAAGAATTCAATGCCTTTTAAGACTTTTTAAGGACCCGCGGGAACCCTGCTGTAGAGTGTTTAACGACATTAGGGGAAAAATGGCGGTCAGAATCAGAGCAAAACTACTACATCTGCATCACCTTCCTCACATGAAGGCAGCTTTTAGATGCATCAGTCTTGTCTCAATCAGCTTCTATTTACAGAGTATGTGATCAAAGACACGTAAGTTGAATTGTTGAAGAAAGAAAACTTTCTGGGTTTTTCCCACAGTTCAGTTTCAGAAGTTGGAAACGACAACCAGGAAGTGAGCAGCTTTGGCACTCCAGCCTGTTTCGCAGGTAAACACTTCATTAAAGATTATTTGCAGGACGCTCCAGCACCTTCAGGCCATCTTCTGTTAATTGCATGATTTCACGCTCCACTTGGCTCCTACACTATCGCACCGTCCCAGGCGCTCCCGAATTAATCCACCGACCTGACTGGAGTTAAGATGCAGATGGAATGAGGATCATCTGAAAAAATACTGTCATGACTAAACATCTTCTATCCAGATCCGATGCACGATGGTTTAATGGCTGACTGCTCAATAAAACACTGAGGTGGTTCTACTGGATACCAGATTTAGATCAGAGGGAAGCTGTTGGTCCAGGTATGATCCATCAAGAACAGTTAAAATATTTAAGGTCAGGATCCCCCCTCTGTTACATATTTAACCCTCATCCATCAATCCCGTTTGCTGCATAATGAAGGTCGGGTCCCAGAGGGGCTGGTGATTAATGGCTGCTCTGATTAATGGATACAAAATCATGAAACATCCTGTGCAGGGCTGAGGACGTTTTCCAGGCATCACAAATCGATGAAAGATTAAAAAAAACTGAAGAAAACTTTAAGCCCCTCCCACCACCTGGTCTTCAGTTCATAAGGCGTTAAAACAAACTTCCAGAAAATGACCAAACCAGAGGGGATTTCTATCCCACTCAGAGTGTTTTGGGTCGATCTTTTCCAGTAACTCATTAGAGTTGCTTTGGTTTGGGAGGTTCTTTAAAACCTCTAAACACCACAGGAGAGTTTTAGAATGTAGATGGAGCAATAAATCAGAGCTCCGCCTCTAAGCTCAGCTGCTTCACCCAAACCAAACCTACAGGAACCGTTCAGAGGAACCAAACACTAGTAATAAATGTTAATAATCAGAACAGCTTACAGTTACAGGTCAGCGGAGGGGCCTGGTTTCATTCCAGGAGGAGATTTATCAGATCTGGACACATTCGAACTTTGTTTTTGTGTTCGAGTGATCATCTTTGCAGGGGAGGATCTTTGAGCTCCTTTCTACAGATCTCATTATTTGACTTTGTGGGCTTCAGTGGGATTGATAACATCCAGCAATGATGGTGAAGAAACCAAAAAGGATTTAAAAGGTCCTGATTCAATCATCATATTGAGGCTAACTCACCTAAAGTCTGAACATGATGGTTTGAA
>NW_015150737.1:735412-738669 GCF_000732505.1 Cyprinodon variegatus
TGAGAACATAAAAGCTTTTCTTCTTCAGGGAAGGATCGATCATCATTTATCATAAACTTAATTTTAATAAATATGTAGAGGAAATTAACTGATTTAACCCCTGTAACCCAGATAACATCTCAGGCCAAGCAGATCATGCACAGTCCAGCAGTGCCACCTAGTGGTCCAATCTGCATCCTGCACTGGTTCCCAGTAATGTTCCTTCACTCAATTCAAGAGCCACATTAGTTTAGACATTTCTAAGCGCTGCTCCATGTGCTTCATCCAGCATTGTTCAATAAGTTAACCTTTCTGTTGTGGTTCCAACTCATCCTGCAGCCCTTTGGTTCTAGTCAGAGCAGACCGGGTTGGGTCGGCTGATTCCTGATCTTAGCTCTGCTTGCATTTAACCAGCAAACATGTTACTGCAGTAGCTTTAATTTTTTTCTTTTTTTCCCCCCCTGGCATGAAGCCAAAAAATACGGCTGCCAGTTAAACGCTGGCAGTGAATCAGCAGAGGAACCGCTGGAATGAAAAAGCCCTGGAGCTATGAGAAAAAAAAAGAAGCAGCTATAACCCAGGCTGCTCATCAAACTTAAAACTGTCTGCATCTTAATAACACCTTGTGATTCTGGACGCCTACTAACCTGCCGCAGATCCGGCGAACCAGCAGGGAGTCGTCGACAGAAAACTCGATCACAGAGTCCAGCTTCTCGTCCCTTTTGTCCAACAAGCCATCGAGCTGGAGGAAAAACCATACTGGACATGTTTAGACTTCTTTACAGCCTCCAAACTTTTCCAACTTCTAAAGTTCAGTTCTTAAAGCAAATTTAACCAGAGAAGAAGGATGCTGCAATTAGTGACAAATAAAAAGATTTAACGTTAGTATTTAGGTAAATAAAATCAACATGTTATTAAGTTATCAATGTGTTGTCTATTGTTCTATGACTGAAGTTTACACCCATGAGATTAAAACAGGTGTGTAGACTAAAGTTTATCTACATGTGAAAAAAAAAAAAGTATATAAAGAAAAAGAAATAAATTTTCATATATCAGAAATAAATAGAGTGATAAATTTCATACTTCTCACATATTTAGATCTAGAAATAAAGTAAAAATGTTATATTTCCTCATCTTCTCAGAAAGGAATCTGGAGAATTAAAGCAAAGATTTTATCAAAATGTCCATTTTGTCTTTTGTCGCCATTTAATTCTTAAAAGGAACCTATCTAGAATTAACCTGACTCCGCCAGATGGATTTGCTCCGCATATCTGGAAACCTTCCGTTGAAGTAATTTTGGGAAGGGGCGAAAATACTGGTTAGCTGATTGGCCTACGTTGGTGATAGACGGGCCAAATAAACCAATCAGATCAACGAAGCATATGACGTACTAACAGAGCGACGACGAAGAGGAGCCAATTGATAGATCAAACTCTTGCCGAAACCAGTCGGGAGAAGAGCAAAAACATCTTTTCCTCTGAGAAAAGCCTCCAGAGCAGTGTTTTGCTCTTCTTTCAGTGAAGAAATACTCTGTAATTCCGATAAAACTTGCTGGATAGCCACGCTAACGCTAGTTTCATCGGCTGAAGCCGCCATGTTCTTTAGACTGAACTGTCGCGCTTCTCGTTGCGTCACACCTCAACCCGCCTCAAAGCCAACGCTGATTGGACGTTCGTTTGGTGAACGGCTCCAAATTTTCTTAAACGGAGAGTCTCCAGACTGATCTGCGAGTGAAACCTTGAAAGCTCGCGAGATCAGGATGGTCTCACGAGGCTAATCTAGAATTTAGTCGGAAAATAATGCGTAATGTTTGGCAAAGAAGTATAAAAACAGAAAAGTTTTGATAAAGATGCCAAACAAACTTTATCTTGTCAACAATTTCAATTACACTGAATTCATTTCAAGTAAAGATGCAGCAGGGAGGCCTTTGAGATGTAGCTTGTAAAAAGAAAAACAAATTATCACATTGAGGGAGAACTTTTCATAAATAACAAAAATGAACCCAGAAACTTTTCCAACATTGACAAAAACAACTTAATTTCCCAAAACCTAACAAATATCAAAATCGATGAGGAATAAATTAACTTTCTAACCATCTCTGCTTGTTTGACCGTCCGAGGAAACCCGTCCAACAGGAAACCGTTCCTGCAGGCGGGCGTGTCCAAGTTTTTCTCTATGAGCTCAACGACCATCTCATCGCTGACCTGCAAACAAAAACACATCTTCATATCAGCCTATTAAGAATGATTCTGCTTTATACACACAGTAGAGACTTGGTGCTGGGACCATTGCAACCAGTCACTATTTACCAAAGGAACAGATGTGGGAGAAATAATCAGGGTTCACACCAGGAGTGTTTTTTTTCTTTGTTAATCTTATTGTAGCAACAAGAACCTGGATAATAAAGTCCTACGTTTCCCGCTGGTGTAGAGGTGGACTAGTAAACGGTAAATAATATCGATGAAAGGGTTCAGCCCAAAGTAATTAGCAGCACACATCAGGGATCGCATGGAACGATTAAATAAAAATCAGTATCGGGCTTGATAAAAATTTTGTTTGGTTGATCTCTACACCAGTGTGTAACTCGATTCTACCTCTGTCTAATTATAAAGCATATTAAGATAGAAGAGATGCAGAAGGAAATACATCATACATAGTTAAATGATTTACTATTTACCTGGATTACACTACAGGTAAACCAATAAATCAACCGGCGGATATTGCTATTTCTGCCGTGTATCGGCCTACACATGCATGCCTCACAACTTACACAAAACATACTCAGAACTTATCCAACAGAAGGGCGTTTTTGCCAGATTTTTCATACGTCAGGCATATGCTGGTCTAAATCCTCAAGGTGTAACAGTAGCTTTAAGCTCTGAACTGATTCAAAATGATCTAGCCTACTTTTTCAGTGCCATTTTATTTGTGCAGGTAAAAATATTGTTTGTGCTGATTTGTTTTTTTTAAGCAGCAAGCGTTAGTGCTGCGCTCATTTCCTGATATAAAATGATTGCATAACATCACATCTCATTCCTCCGCTCTATTGAATATAACAGTGGGAATTTTTTTACCTCATTTAGTGGCTGGAATGATTGTTTAATATTTACTTAATAACCAGCCTTCCAGACCCTCTGCTTTTGACTTGCCGTTACCCCGGGAACCCATTTTATTTTCTGTAAAGGTCTTGCTGTCCATCTGCATTTCACAATAAAAGCACAGGTGAAACTTATCACTGTCTGCTGTTAAATTGCTCTCTACGAACAACTTTTTAATCA
>NW_015150737.1:739296-744364 GCF_000732505.1 Cyprinodon variegatus
CCTCTCCACTGTCGCCACAAGCATGCTTAGTGTGATGGATTGCTGAAGAGTCAATGAGTCGATGCAATCAGCTGGTTTTCCATATATAGAAAACTTTGAATCAATCTGACTGGATGATCTGGTGAACTGTAAAGTGCCTCGAGATGACATGTGTTGTAAATTGACGCTATAGAAATAAACTGAATTGAAACTTAATTCTCAACACACCTATAAAAGGAAACATGTTCAGGCAAAATCAGGCATAACTCTGTAGAAATTAGGTCTTCAATAATATTACGACTGAGCACCTTTATCCTTTTTCTGAAGACCTGTTTTTAGTTTCTGCTCTCACAGCGTTGTTGCAAACCTGTCAATACATGCAAGGCTGGTGGGAGTGATTTCTAAAAAAGGCAATGACTCGATACAATTAGCTGGGTTTCTTAAAAAACAAACTTTAAACCAGTCTGTGGACGATTTGACTCTCAACTGCCTTCAGATGAGGCATTTTGAATAACTAGGTGTATTACTTGTGCTCCTGATATCCACATTCATGCCTTCATCTGCGATCTGGAGCAGTTGAGATGATGAGAAGATGAAAAGCAGAAATGTTTTACCAGTTTGCCGGAGTCCATGGTCTCCTTCAGCCTCCTGCCGAGCTCCGAGCCAGAGGCCACCATGGCTCTCAACATGTCCCCTGTTGCCAGGTGGCAGACGCAGTATTTCTCTGCTAACCGCGGAGCCTGCAGGGACAGCACACATTTTTCATCATTACAGCTTCAACTAAGCCTGCAGCACATTCAGTGTCTCTGTGCTCAGAAAGAAAAGGATTATGTGCATAAATAGAGGTTATAAACATTAATTTATTCATTTGGGAACTAACCAAAGTTAATGGTTAGAACTGTAAATGTATAGTCATATTTACTATTTTTCAAGGATGCACTTTAAAAATGATTAAATTGTCCAGAGAGCTGCTTTCAAACGAAATTTCTTTTTGTTTTTACACTTGTGTAAACAAAATGACAAATACAATCTGTCTAAAACATAAAAACACATGCATGTTTATACAGGTGGAAGTCATCCAGGTTCTACATAAAGCTGTGACTGCTTGGTTTCTCCACCGTACAAGTTTAAATATGGTCCTTAATACTTTAAAAAAGGTAATTTCATGGTGTCATTTTAACTGTCTGCAACATTAATTTATACTTTTATAGTTTTAGTAAAATGAATTAACTTGAAAGGAACAGAACTTGTTTGGAACTTTTATATAAACACATTATCTTGAATATTAAGAAGCAAATAAAAGCCTAAACATAAACAATATAAAACATTTTCTTCTTTTTGAACATTATTTTACACAGAAATAAACAGATAATGCTCTAAAAGAACTTAAACTAAATTTTATTTTTAGATGAATAAAAAGCGTATTCAAACAGCCTTTATAGTCTGGCGGTGTCAAGGTTTAAAAACTTATTAAATGTATTATCGAGCATGCGCATAAGGGCTCTCTATCTCACGGCTAACAGCTAACATTAGCACTATTAGCTCGCGCTGAGGTTCACCTGAGTCCCTTTACCGGCTCCGGGAGGTCCGAGCAGGATGGCTCGGATGCCTTCCTGTACATCAGCTATCGCCTCCTTTAACTGGGCGCTGGGGGCCATGACAGCAACGTAGGCAAGGGGGGGGAACACCGAACCGTAACTTTCCAGAAGTCCTTCGGTGCAGCGGTACTGTCGCTACAGCCGAGTTAGCCAGAAAGAACGAAACGCCTCCTATCTTTCAATAAGGCATCTTAACCCCGCCCACACCGATGATAATACGGAATTCTATTGGTTTACACTGCAGTCAATCAACCGGTATCGTACAGGATTGGAGGACGTGTACTAAAACTCCCGGAAGGACCTTTAAAGGAATGCGCAGTATTGTATTACAATACGAGAGGAAGTGGGTTCGATTCCCGGTTGCATCAGGAAACCTTATCCGTCGTTAACAATTTGTCAAATCTATGAGTTTTACTGATTTGCTCTCCCAAAATAATTCTCCTATATGCATTCTTAAATTCTATTCTTAAATTCAATATATAATTCTTAATTTTATTGTAG
The DNA here is from genome assembly GCF_000732505.1 of Cyprinodon variegatus. Taxonomy (NCBI): domain Eukaryota; kingdom Metazoa; phylum Chordata; class Actinopteri; order Cyprinodontiformes; family Cyprinodontidae; genus Cyprinodon; species Cyprinodon variegatus. Next base: position 741,375 of record NW_015150737.1, read on the forward strand.
GACCTTGATGAAACGATCAAAAGAAAACGTTTGAAAATAAAAACAATAACAACAATAATAAATAATAATAGCAAATGACTAAGAAAAAAGAAGAAAAAGAGCGTAAAGGGTTATATTTTCATATTTACACTTCCAGGATGTGTTATTCGTGAATATTTGATAAATTATCATTGATACCATAGCCTTTTCATCTTAATATTCTTAATAATTCAGCAAATTTTATTACAATTAATTAAATAATTAGGGGTGGCAAGGAGAAATCGATGTAATTGAAAGTATACACATATATGATAATAATCTAATAAAATACACTAATTATAAATAACAATTGATTTCATCAATTAGTTTTTTGAATATTTTTTTTAAATATTTGAATTTCTATGACGACTTAAAAGGTTTATTTGTAAACATGAAAAATAAATAATTTTTCACTGCACTGTTTGATAATTTATTTAAGTATATGACAATGTCAATGTCAATATATTTCCACTAGAGGTCAGTGCAGGTACTAAATTCTATACAGAAGACACCTTTTGGTAGCTTATACAGAAACTAAAACCTTATAAAAATGTGTTATTATACAACTAAGTAGCACTTCAGATTTTAAGGATGATACAATTCAACAATTGTTATTTATTAAGTTTTAAAAAGCATAATGACTAAAAGTACTTAATGCACACTGTTTTAAAGGTGTGTTTTGCATTGAGTTTGTCTACAAGTCCCTGTTTTGTTGTAACAAATAACCTAAAAGAAGGTGAGGTTAAAGGGGCTGGAAATGACCAAAAAAAAAAAAAAAAATTTATCACTCAAAATTACTTTAAAGAAATACGCTAATTATCGCTTATCATATGTTTAGGTTGCACTTGGCTGTAAAAAAAAAAAAAAAAAAGGAAGTAGAAGAAGAAGTCGAAAAATAAACTACAGATGCACTGAGCTAGAACAGTAAGGGCTGAAAAAAAATGCAATGTAATAAAATGCTGGCATTTACAGGAGAATAACTAACTAAACAGACAATTGGGATACAAAAAAAAAAAAAAAAAAAAATACACGAAAGGAGAGTTAAAAAAAAATGACCAAAGACACAAAGTGATGACTGAATGCAGAAATATGAAACAAACAGACTGAGGAACTTTCTTTAAAAATATGACACACATTACTCAAGAAACCACCACAGACTAAAAAGTAACCAAAAAAGAAGAGCAGTCAAATCTAAATTTTACAAACAAAAGCCATTCTAAATAAAACCAGCATACATACACTGGTATCTTTGGTCTCCCAGAGCAACATAGTCAATACTCTGCAAGAGAGTTGCAAGTGATAGCTTTGACCTCTTTGATCTTAAGGTGCAACCTTCTCTTTAACTGGAAATCAACTATAGCCCCATCCAGCACAAACTGGATAAATGTGGTCATGTCCATCCTGAAAGCGGAGAAAATTACATACACATTAACTGGAAACTTGAACAAATTCTACTCTAAATGGCAACCGTTTATTGACTTTGTTGCTTCGAAGTAGAACTGTAAACCCCACCACGAACCCATCTTTTTTTTAATTACTAATTTTCTTCCATTTTGTTTTACTATGGTAGTTGTTCTTTATATGTTCTTTGTTCTTGAAAACGTTTATCTTACAGTTAATGCTATAAACCAGGGATGTCGGGGTCTTATACACCGAGGACGAGGGAAGCAAGTTCACCGTAGACCGAGGGCCGGACTGGTTCTGTGTTTACTGAAACATATCGATATAATACATTTATATGTCTGGGATAAGGCCAGGTCAATAGTGATATGACAACAAACATTATAATTTTATTATAATAATTATTGTTTTCAAGTTTTGGTTCTAAAACATCGAGCCTGTCTACTAGTTCTACTTGATCTAAATCAGTAGTACCACTGAAACATAGAACAAGTCAGAGTAGTTTTGTGCAGTTCAGCTTCATAATCTATTTTATTACTTGTATCATACTTGTTACTGTCACAGTCTTGGTTCTGTTATGTTTTCTTTTGAGTATTACGTTTTACTTTGCTCCATGTTTTCTAGTTTTAGTGGTTCAATTTTATTTTGCTGTGTTGTCTGTTTATTTTTTTCAGTTTTCAGGTTTCTATTTTTTGCCCTCTGCTGCCCTCTTGTGTTCTCCTTTTTCCCTAGCTCATTTCCTGTCTGCTCTGTTCACACCTGCTCCCAATCTGCTAGTTAGTCCTCTCTTTGTCCTGTCTCCCATAAATACACTCTTTGTGCAGTTCCTCAGTGGCTGGTTCCTCATCTAATTTCCTCCAATTCCGTCTCACTGTGTCTTCCTCCTCGTGATCGTTTTCCCCCAGATGTCTCCATGGTTTCTGGTTTGTTTGACTTTGTTTTCATGTTTGATTTTTGGATTCCTGCCTCAGCTGTCTGTTTACCTTCATTAAATCAACAAGAAACTCACCTCTGCCTCCCTGCCTCTGCATTTAGGTCCTCACACCACAATTAAATCCTGACAGTTACAGTGTTCATATAATTGGGCATTTTTACATTTATTAATGTCTTTTATCTTCTGTCTAGGAACTGCAGGTGAAAATGTAACCTTATCTACAGCAATGCTAATAGTATTTATTGTCCCTGTAATAAAAAAAAAAAAAAAAAATACAGCATACATGGGGTTTGATAGTTTCACAGTCAGAGGACCAGTATTGGATAGAGATGGACGACGACGCACACGTGTCACCCTGCTATGAAGTCATTAATAGCATTAATGAAACTGACCTCAGACAAATCCCAATCGAAACTCTATCAACCCTCTACAAGTACTTTTAATGAAGCATCACCAATGTCCTATAATCCTCTAGCCTCGTGAGACCATCCTGATCTCGCAAGCTTTCAAGATTTCACTCGCTAATCAGTCTGGCTACTCTCCGTTGAAGAAAATTTGGAGCCATTCACCAAACGAACGTCCAATCAGCGTTGGCTTTGAGGCGGGTTGAGGTGTGACGCAACGAGAAGCGCGACAG
>NW_015150737.1:744595-749696 GCF_000732505.1 Cyprinodon variegatus
CGGAGCAAATCCATCTGGCGGAGTCAGGTTAATAATCCTCACCTACTGCTCTTTAGGGCTCATTCATGTCCAGATGACAACTCTCCCCTCTCTCTTTCTCTCACTCTTTGCCTCCCCTCTGGTGCCCAAATGCTCTACATGGGAAGAAAATCATTTCCACACATGTCACTAGTCTGCTTCTCGGCCAATTAGATCTATCTCAGATCCTTCCTTATGAGTGCAGATTATATTTATGTATACAGTTTATTTGGTCAACCTATGTGATCAGAAAGCAAAAATGTTCTTTCACTTCTTAAAGAGAACACAAAAGGGAAAAAAATGAAATAAAAATATATTAAATCAAAACCAGCTACAAATTGCATTTGGTCTTTGTGATGTTTCTGCCCTCTACAGTAATAAAGTGAAGGATACAATGATGGACAGATAGATACAGTAAGTTTGATTATAACTGTGGGACTGAAGACGCCCCCTGCTGCCTCTAAACCACACAAACATCTACCGAGACTCTTTCAGGTCTTAGTTCTGCTTAATTCTAAGAGACGACCGGGAAACAATGTGGAAATAAGTTCAACATTATCATTTAACGCTTAACTGAGAGCAGACAGGAAGTTAGATGGTAACAGCATCACAATATAATAACTGTTTATGATGGGAATTTTTGTACAAGTCCAAATACACCTTCCTCTTTCAAAAAAAAAAAAAAACAACAAAACAAAACAATTTATATCTACAAGAAAAATAAAAATTTTGCTTTTTACATTTCTATACTGACATGTCTTTTATTGAACCATAGTTAGTTCCTTGTTTGATTGCAGACATTTGCTGCTAATTTTTTTCCCCTGATGTTCCTGTAAAGATCTAGAAAGGAGAACTGGTGAAGAAAGACAGCAGGTATGAAACACATTTTATTACATCAAGAAGTTATTTTGTATTAACTTAGCAGGAAAAAGTCGTTGCCATCAGCTTCTTCTATTCAAAGACATGAAAAATGATGAAGAAGCTCCACTGTGAAAACTAAGCACAGGATGACAATGCGTTGTATGCTCTGCACTCTAACAACAGATTGATCAATACAACCCAAAAATCTGGTTGGTAGTTATGTGTCCAATCAATCCTTTGGTTATAACCAAGGGGAAACCAATAAAAATAGCTTACTTTAACCAAAGTATTGGTTAAGTATAGCAACTTTGCCAGCCAATGCAAGGCTTAAACCAACAATCCTTTGAAGGGCAAAACTTCTACATCCAACATCACTGTCAAGGCTTACATCACTTGGAATTTAATACTACTTGATCTAATGTTAAAACTGGGGTTAATGCAAATATTTGGATGCAATATATGTAAACATCCCTGTAGGTCCATAACTATTGAACGTTGCACTTGACTAAAGCCAAACATTCAAATTAATAAACCATCTGTCACCATTTTCATAGTTTGTTTGGTTAACCAACTAAATTGATGGATTTGAAACCAATGGCTTTGTCAGTTCCTGAGTATTATTAGTGTTGATAATTGATTTAACCAACTAGATTGGTTGTTTTTCCAACCAATCTCTCCTTAGCGTGTATACAGGTAGTTTTTCTGATTTTACAAAAGGTAAAATTAGCAGACCTTTTTTTATGCTGTTATATTTATCTTAAAAAGACTAAAGAAATCTATTTCGCCACAGCATAATTTGGTATTAACCCTATATTTGCACTAATCTATGCTGTGCACCAAGAACAGAAACCAAACATGTGGAAGCAGCTTCTAGTTCTTACGCTCCAATAATACAGAATTAACTCTCAGAAAACTGTATATAAGCTATAAACCTTAATTGCCTGAAATTTTGATTAAAAGTAATTAAAGTAAAGAGAAAGCATACAAAATTGTAATAAAACTTTCATTACCAAAAAAGATATTCTGTATTCTGTGCTGTTTACTTGGTAGTTCAAGGTTATAAAACACCAAAACACCTAAAAAAACAAACTCTTTCTAGAAAATGGATTAATTAGAAAAATCTTTTATTTACCATGTTTTTGTTGTATATTGAGAAAAGAGGTGGAAAATAAGAATGTTAAAAGGCGTTAATGTTATAGTGCAGTGAAAAATATAAATCTATAAAACGTATTTGAGCCACAAGCGTGAATATAAATGATTTCCCGCTTACATTTCAGATACCTTAACATTTGTTTTTGACTATTTAAAGGGTTCCCATAGTTACAAAATGAGGAGAAAATAAGTATTGATTGAAATAAAACACTATTTTTGTAGTACTTCAGCACTAAACTGGGCGTTCAATGAGCAGACAAAAGTGACACTTATTTGACTTGTGATCCCTGATTTAAAAGGAAATATAATATAACGGAAATGGGTTCTCTGACATTAACTGAAAACATAAACACTATTATTAATCTTTCTGATAAATAAAGGGACTTAAATTAACTAAATTTTCTACACGGAAAACAATCGTTTAAAAAAAAAAATAACATTCCCCCTTTCTGTTGGTGTTTTTGACCTTTAATATGTTTAGAAATAGAGAAGCTAATGTTAGATAATCATCTAACCTTTTGTGTTTACTTAATTTCTCTTGAAAATATCCAAATGTTTTACTTGTTAACAAATTACTCCCAAAATGTGTTCTACTTTGCTTAGATGTTAGAATTTAAGCACCACAAAATGAGCAAAATAAGTTTTAGAAACAAAATATGATTTTCAATTTTGTGTTTGAAAATGCGATATTACCAATATAATATTTGACCATTTTAACTATTTATTCAAATATATTTAGCATTTTGATTATTTTGTCTGAGGCTTTGCAGCGCTGCTCACCTGTGAGGAGAAAACACCTGGTCCATGGAGCAAAGAAAGTCAAATTTGAAGTAAAACTTGAACAGATATTTTTGTGTAAAAATCTTAGGTATGAGTGTGAAGGAGTCCCTTCTTAGGGTGTGAATAATTGCTGTCCTTTTCTGCGGTTTTGGATTACTGTCTAGGCATCTGGTTCATGTATTTTGGTGAAATGAGCTGTGGATAAAACCAGTTTTAGTCCTATGTCATCAAATACTATTAATGTTGTTATTATATATTAGTAAAATGAATTTTTTGTTACCTTTTGATGGTTTCCCTTTAGTGCTATCCTATATGTAAACAAATAAAGACCTGCAGATACCAACATTTTCTGCCTTTTCTTTCATCTCTACTATAAATCAAACCAGAAAACACTTGACTTAAAGCACCATGTTTTCTAATTGAAATCAAACATAATTCAGCTTTAGAGGAATTTTAATTTCCAACGGGGCTAATATAAAAAATGTAAAATATGAATCAGTTAGGAAACTTTAATGAATCTTCCATAGCATAATGCATAGCTGTGGGTTTGCATCCAAACCCTTTTATGAGGTGGATCTCTTCCCCCCTTTTAATGTCATATGGCCCTGGTCCATTAGAAAGGATTTTATATTACGTAGTGATATGAGGTACGACATTTTTCAGGTTAAATTGATATGAAAAGATTTCGATTCAAAGTAAAATTTAATACAGAATGTTTCAGTCTAAAGCCCAGGAGGAATACGTCTGTGTCACATCCAAGGCTGTAAAATATATCTATGAATTAGTGCATTAAATGGCTTTATGCTTCTGTTTTACCTCTAAATGTCTCTGCTCAGGTATTTGTTACCCCCTCCCTTTCTGCAGAAGGTATTTAAAGGCTGACAGCCTCCTCTGAGCTACAGTTCTCCGTCAGATTCACAGCAGAAACATGACAGATGTGGACATAACATTTACTTATGAGAACGCTGAAAAATCAGTGCCCAAAGGTGAGCTAATTTATTACCTTTAAATTGTTTTTCAGTTAGTAAGAATTTCCTGAATAATGTTTAATCTCTAAACACCAATGCAACTAATAATGTCTGTGTTCTTCATGTGCAGATGCAGTTTCTCCATCAGATGAAATCACTTACTCGGAAGTCACATTTAAAAAGAAAATACAGCCAGGTTTGAATCTAATCTATGTTTAAACTCATTCTACCTGCTCTAAACATTTAATGTTACAACTGATCCTGCCTGTTATATCCAAATATCTACTTTGTTTGCTATAAGACATCCTGTCTTATTATATTTTAGTTATTTAAACACTTTCCTAAACATTTTGTCTGAATAACAAAAAAAGATAATAGAACAGAGTCACACAGGCTAACAAGAAGGGAACTGTTTTACATATTTTGATATGTATAACAGAGGTAGTTTAATGAGGAAGAAACTTAGCAGAAGTGTTTTAAATATAATGACCTCTAATATATAAATTCCTCAGTGTAAAATAACAGTAATTATTAAAAACTTCCTTTTATTTGGCCTGAAAACTATTTTCAGTTATGAGAACCTGAAAAACTTTGTTTTAACTTTGGGGAGAATAATTCCATCAGTTCAGAAAATCCAGGTAGTTTACTTTTAGCATTATTGGGTGAGTTGTCTTTCCTTATACTTTTAAATTATGGGTTATGTCAACAGGTGTAATTTTTACTAATGTTCATGCTTCTTTGGGAACTGCAGCAAAACAAACTTTTGAAGTCTGAGTTAGAGGCTTTAGATGTTTAATTTTAGCAACACAAATGAAATTATGTTATACTTTCTTTGCAATAACAATAACGTAGTGTTTTGTAGTTTGCAGATATTTGTTTGATAGGGTTTGAGATTAAGCTTAATCCAGAGTAACATTTAACTAAGTTGTCACAGAAGAGTCCATTATATTTTCATCTTGTCATGATGGGTTTAAAGGATCTGACCCACATGCAAAGACACACTCAGAAGCCAAGGGTAAAAGTTAACAGATTTATTGTGGATTGCAAAAACACAGACTGAGAGATATACAGGTGGGTAACACTAGTGGACCTCAGCAGAACCGGAAACTCTGAAGGGGAGATCACAATGATCCGTTCAGGGAACATAGGAAAAAAGACTGAGGCTTGTAATTTGCAGGAGAGGCACTCACGTTTAGGGGGCTCTTGGTTATTCTTTGGATCCAGTTTGTGGGGTTTTATCCAGAGACGAAAGAACTTGTTGGAGGGCGGACAGGCAGACTAACGTTGGATCCAGAGGAGTATTGGTGCTGACTGCCACCAGG
>NW_015150737.1:751265-753010 GCF_000732505.1 Cyprinodon variegatus
GGATAAAGCGGGAGACGACGAGTACGAGTACAAAAGATAACACGCAGAGCTGTGGATCTGCAGCGGCTGCGGGGGGAGGGGGTGCACCACCCATCACTGGCAACTCTGGTTTATCAGTTCAGTCCATCTCCTAGTGACGGAGTGGGATCCAGTCAGAGGGCTGCCAACTAGCTGCAGCAGGCACCGCCCTGAGTTTCCCAGATGCTGCAGTCCCAGAAGGCAAGCAGGAGTCCGAGCCAGGTCAGGGAAACAGTTCAGAACAGCTAAGCTCAGAGATTCGTTCCAGAAACCATTTCTCTGGACTTCCTTCTGGGCACAGTTCAATTAAATTCAGTTTATTTTTGTGCAGCCAATTCACAACAAATGTCATCTCAAGGCACTTTACAGTTCATCAGATCATCCAGTCAGATTGAACTTTACCAACTAAGTGACTCTCTTGCTCATTATTGTTTCCCATCTGAGTTCAGAAGTCACTAATCTGAGTTTCCATCTCTACAGAGTGTCCAGTGAGAGTAACCAGTGAGTTGGCAACAGCTGACGAGGAGCCGCATGTTAACTTTTTGATAAAACGCTTGTTTTAAAATCACCCTGATCTGTCTGCTTCAATTCCGGGTCCTATATTCTGAGTCTTTGACATAAAGCATCTGTCCATAAGATTTTTTCCTACATTACTTTTACTTTCATACTTTAAGTAGCCTTAAAAATGTTACTTTTACACTTTTACTTGAGTAGAAAGTGGAAGTTGATCCTGTAACTTCTACAGAAGTCTTTTTAAACAGTTGGATTTCTACCTTTACTTTAGACACCTCTGCTAATAGAATCACGCTGAGATGTCAGTCTGCTCATCAAAGGATGTTTTAGTTATAAATGGTCAAATAAAAAGATGATTTTAAAGATATTTTTTCAGTAAAAAAGATTACATGTCTCTTTAAATCAGGCTGACTTTTTTTCCTTATGTCTTGGTCTGACTCCACATGATGTAAACTGACTTCTAATATGAATGTTGGTGAAAAATCTCTCCAGTATTTTTCTCATACTTAATTATCATGTAGCAGACAATAATAATATGACCAGACGCAGTAACTTACAGTTGTCTCATTCTGTCCTCACTGTTCAGCCAATGTTCAACAAGCTGGAAGGACCAAGAAGTCCAAGGTGTCTCCAGAGCAGCTGGTCCTGCTGGTCATCATCTCTCTCTTGGCAGCTGCTGTTTTTGCTTTGGGAGTTAGTGAGTTCAACCATTTTCAAACTTTTCAAAATATGAAGAGAAATTACACAAGTACCTTTTTCGTTAAATGAATGTCAGTTAGTGGTTAGTTACTTTAAAATTTTAGTAATGATACGTTTATCTATATAGCTCTTTATATTAACCACTATATTAACCAAAGTGCCTTAAAGTGGGTGAAATTAAAAAGACACATATACAGAATGAAAATAACAGAGTTAGAATAAAAAGCATTCTAAATAGAAATTAAGCTGCTGTGGAAAATATTCTATCTGTCATGATGGGTCTTAGGTTCTCAGCCCATATGCAGAACACAACGGAGGCTGGGTAAAAGTTTAACAGAGTTTATTGAGTTATACACAAAACACAAGATCATGAACTGGATCAGGAACTGGTCCGGGCTGGTTCACTGACGTCTGCAGAGATGTTAGTTTGATTAGGAAGCAGGCTGATGAGTTATGAGTCTTTGATAGTTCAAGAGTATACCTTGATAGAGTCCGGGCTTCTCTTTGAGAGAGAG
>NW_015150737.1:753527-757106 GCF_000732505.1 Cyprinodon variegatus
AAGGCAGGTCTCTTGATGAGTAGATGCGTATCAGGTGTGCTGGAAGACTCCAGCTCCAGGAGACCCACGGCGCACTCTGCTGGAGGAAGGTGGTACAGCTCCAGATCCCAACACTATCAACACCTGTGTAATGTTTACATCTTGGTTCTTATAACCAGTTTCCAGATTTCCAGGCTGTCTTGATTTGAAGTACAAAACACTGCTTGAAGTAGGGGTCAGTTTCACCCATAAACAACTCCAACTGAAGGCCAATTTTGTAAATAGTTTTTTTTGTCAGCGTTTTGTTCTTTTTTTAAAATTGTATCTTTAATATTAGAAAACATTTCCTTTCATAAGGTATTTTGAATTCAGTACAGTAGTTCAACCATGAGCCCTAATCTCAGCCTACAATAATTATAGTTTTTAGTTTCAGAACAGGTGATATTAATCTAAACAACCTCTGCATCTAATCAACTCTGATGTAGGGCATCGGGAATAAGAAGGAAAAGTTAGCTGGTTGGTTAAAAGGATGCCTACTTTTCTCCTTTTTGAATTAGGGTTGTTATTAAAATACTAAAGCAATTTTGCATCCAACTGATTCTGTTTTTTGTTTTTTTTTTGCTTTTATCAGCTGTCTTTTATCTAATGAACAATGAGGTTCTTCACACCCTGAACAAGGAGAATGAAGATCTGAAGAGAAATCTCTCAGGAGGTGGAATCAAATATTTTTATTTGTCAGTAATTGATTTTATTTAATGTTACAGAATAAATGAAACACATTGTCTTCTGCTGTCTCCAGAACAAACAAGCATTTGGTGGAAAATTGTACCTTTGTATTTATCGATTAAACAGAAATGATTCTGCGCTGCATGGATCCGCCTACATCTCCACCAAAAGCAACCTGGCCATCTTATCCCACTTCGAGAACCACAGAACCACTGGTCTCAACAGGTCCTCCACCTCTAGTAAAAAGTAAGTCCATGCTATGTGTCTCATTTTTCTCCTCAAATGACGTTATAGAGACATTGATGGACTGACAGATACAGAAAGTTAGATTGTAGCTGCAGGACAGAAGATGCCTCGTTTTATAGAGAGCTGTTTCCTTGAAAATTAAATAAATAAATATTTGCTTTTATTGATAGATTATTTATAAACATTCAATAAATATATAAATGATGCCATGAAGTTAAGGTGAAGTAATATTTTGAGAAGTTTTTCTCTTCTTTTATTTTAATTTTTATTTCTAGATTTTTTTTCTATAGAATTCCAGGTTCCTTTATGTATCTATTTCATATTGGAGTTTTATTTTTTGATGCTGCTTTAAATATTTCAGTGACTTTTATTAAATTTTTTTACTGTAACTCATTTTAAACTATTTATTTAGTGTTATTATATTCAAATTAGGGGGCAGTGTTTATTCTGAGTGGCAACTTGTCTTGCAGGCTCCAGACAGACCTTGGGGTCTTCAATTTTAGTGGTTGCATCCTCCAAAAAACCCTGTTTACCTGGACTGGGTTCTTTGAGGGCCATTAGCATAAGGAGGCTGGAAGAGCATGGCTATGGTTTACCTTCCTCACTCCTCACTAAGCGTACTCTCTGTCATTTAGAAACTGTAATAATTGACTCACAAAGCAGGCAAAAAATGGATGCTGAACTTCTCACTAATGTTCTGTGTGCCATTGTTCATGAGTTTCAGTACCATTGTCGTCCTGAATCAATATCCATCCTTTCATCCATCCATCTTCTTCCACTTATCCGAGGTTGGGTTGCGGGGGTAGAAGCTTCAGTAGGGAGGCCCAGACATCCCTCTGTCCAGCCACTTGGGCTATCCCCTCCAAGGCCAGCTGAGAAACATAGTTCCTCCGGTGTGTCCTGGGCCTCCCCCTGTGCCTCCTCCCGGTGGGACGTGCCTGGAACACCTCACCAGGGAGGTGTCCAGAAGACATCCTAATCAGATGCCTGAGCCACCTCAACTGGCTCCTCTCGATGTGGAGGAGCAGCGAATGACTGAGCTCCTCACCCTATCTCTAAGAGAGAGCCCAGACACACTACGGAGAAAACTCATTTCAGCCACTTGTATTCGGGATCTCGTTCTTTCAGTCATGACCCAAAGCTCATGACCATAGATTAGGGTAGGAACGTAGATCAACCTATAAATCGAGAGCTTTGCTTTTTGTCTCAGCTCTCTCTTCACCACAACAGACCGGTAGAGTGCACGCAGCAGACGTCACACCAGTCTGCCTATACATCTCCCACTCTATCTTCCCCTCATTCGTGAACAAGACCCCAAAATACTAGGGGCAGTATATCCTTTTCTACCCAACAAGAAGGCACCCTTTTCTGGCTCAAAAACATGGTCTTGGATTTGGAGGCACTGATCCTCATCCCGGCCGCTTCACACTCTGCTGCGAACTGCTTGAGTGAGAGCTGTAGATCATGCCCTGATGAAGCCAATAGAACAACATAATCTGCGAATAACAGAGACGCAATCCTAAGGCCACAAAACAGATCCCCTCAACACCTTGGGTGCGCCTAGAAATTCTTTCCATAAAATGTATGAACAGAATCAGTGACAAAGGGCAACTTTGGTGCAGTCCAACCCTCACCAGAAACGAGTCTGTCTTACTGCCGGCAATGCAGACCAGGCTCTGACACCAGTCGTACAGAGACCTAACAGCCCTTATTAAAGGGCCTGGTAACAACGCATAATCTTCTATGAAGCTCAAGAAACACTTTTATTAATAATTACAAATTCATCATAAAAATAAATTTCGTCTGTCTTAGTCTCGAAAATTTGACGAAAATAAAAATTTTTTTTCGTCATATTTTCATTTTCTGGAAACAATTTTTGTGCGTTTTCGTCTCGTCATTGTCACAGGAAAAAAGGGGCGTTGACGAAGTATTTTCATCATTGTTATGGTTGACGAAATTAACACTGTTTGGAACCCACCCTTGGCTCCCCTGTTTTAAACTGGGGTGGGACCACCACCCCAGTCTGCCAGTCCAGGGGAACTGCCCCTGATGTCCATGCAATGTTGCAGAGTTGCATTAACCAACACAGCACCACAACATCCAGAGCCTTAAGGTACTCAAGGCAAATCTTATCTACCCCTGAGGCTTTGTCACTGAGGAGCTTTTTAACCACCTCAGCAACTTCAGCACCAGAGCTAGCAGATCCTGAGCCGGAGCCCCCAGGCTCTGCTTCCTCAATGGAAGACGTGTTGGTGGGTCTAAGGAGGTCTTGAAGTACTCTGCCCCCGACATACGACGTCCCAAGTTGAGGTCAGCAGCACACCAGCTCCACTTGAAAATAGTGTTGGTACTGCACTGCTTATCCCTCCTGAGACACTGGATCGCTTCGAAGCCGTGCGGAAGTCTTTCTTCATGGCCTCTCCGTAATCTTCCCACACCCAAGTTTTTGTCAGCGACCAGCCAAGCCACCTGCCGCTTTGTCCCACAGGTCAATAGAGCCTGATAGGACTCCTTCTTCAGCTTGACAGCTTCCCTCAGCTTCCCCTGTCCCCAGAACATGTCCCTACTAAAACAGATGGGAAGCAAAAAGAACAGAAACACATCAAAGATGCTCTCCGAAACTGTGGA
>NW_015150737.1:758093-760425 GCF_000732505.1 Cyprinodon variegatus
ATTTTTTTACACGCATGCGTCATAGCATCGCCTCTACACACGCATGCGCAACCAGTATCACAAGAAGAATGGCGCCGTTGCTGCTAATGCTACTCACCCTGGAATATCTCCAGGAAGAACAGAGCAATATCGACGACATAGTTCAGCACCTGAATTTGACTTAACCACGAAAATGGACCCGCAGGGCAACCATGTATAAATATTAGTGCGCATGCCCAACATTTCGTCGCTTATTTTTGCTTTGGCACCACAGCGCCACTTACAGGCCTGGCATTAATTTTGCAGCGTTTTCATGCATTCGTGTGGACGATCACATTAATTTTACGTTTCCGTCTTTACGACAAACGTTTTGGAAAATATCAGCGTTTCGTGTTCGTTTTGACTTCGTGTGGACGGGGCGTCAGATATTACAGGCTAACGATGGAACTAAACGACACATTCATCGGTTACCTTTTGCATGTTCCCCAGCAATACAAGGCCTTGTCCATATAAGACTCAAACTCACTGCGGATCCAGACATTTGATTTGAGAAAGCTTCCTGGAGAGGTGGTGAAATGTTTCAAATCTTGAAAACCAAGTCCAGTGGATATTTTTTTAATTTTTACGGAACAATGTAAATAGAGTTCCTCTGTTTGTTTTTATCCTATTTCTAGCAGTAGGAGTCAGTTAAATAAAACTATTTTTATGTGAAAAACAAATAATAGAAGATCTTTAGCATCCTTCTCATGTTGTTATGTTCTACAAAAGAAATAACAGCTGTTATTTATACCTGAACTGCCATCAAAAATTAAAACAGTAATAGCAAAGAAATATTGGTACAAGAGAATCAGAAATGTTGATATCTTACAGTCTTTGTTCATTTTAACAGCAGTTTTCAGAACTCCCGTCTGACTCAGAATATTTAGTCTTATAAAAGCAATCCTAATCCCTTGATCATATACATTTCTCAAGTTCCACACATCCCAACTCTCTCCTGCTTCTTAACAGAACTGCAATCAGAAGAGTTCGCCTATTTTAGCGTAGATTATATATAGTTTTTTAATTGGGACTAGTTTCGTAGCCTAATATTAATTTTGGTAACTGTCGTATTCTAGCATAATTTTTTATTTATTTTGCGCTCCAAGCACGCGCACACACATCCAGACTAGAAAACAAGCAATCAGAAAGAGAGAAGGTGGAACTCAAGGTGGAAAAATCAAAGAGTGGAGTTAAACAGCGCAGCACAGTTGATGCGCTGCTACGTTAAAGGGACAGGAAAGACCAGGCAGCTGCAGCCACCAGGCAGAGGAGCTGCGAGAGGAAAAGAAGCTACTGCTGCAACAACGCTGGATTTGAAATTATAAACGTGTTGTTCACATCGAATTATGGAAGGGACAATTAGGTAGAACCAAAATTTTGGTAGGGACATGTCCCTATGGTCCCTATGCAAACATACGCCCATAGGGGGATAAATCAATAGTAGACTTTATTAATGTATCTATCTATTTATTTAGTTTGGAATGAAATAGCTTTCCATACCCAACTGTCTCCAAATCACTTAAACACCTAAAGAGATTTATTTCTCCTGACTCAATTTGGTCTTTTTATGATCTGTTTACAGAAGAAACTGTTCTGAAGTGTGAAGCAGGCTGGGAGCTACATGGAGGAAACTGTTATTATTTCTCCAACAATACATCCAACTGGACTATAAGCAGAGATTCCTGCAGAAATCAGGGAGGAGACCTGGTGAAGATAGACAGCAGAGAGGAGCAGGTATGAAACATTGCTGCAGGTTCATATTTTCACAGATTTTATCATCATTATCAAGTTTCTTCATCTCGATACAGAAAGGTCTCACAGGTTTCTCCATCATCTTTTCCTGCTCAGATGTTTCTGAAGAGGAAAGTGGATGAGATAATCCAGAATGGTCATGGCACATTCTGGATTGGACTGACGGATTTAGAGGAAGAAGACAGCTGGGTTTGGGCGGATGGATCTCCACTGAACCAAAGGTCTGATTGTTCTGAGCAGAGGCGATCCTAGCCTTATTGGCGCCGTGGTGGAACTATTCCCTATCCAAAAAGCTATTTATCACTGAACTTGCGTCTTTATGACAGACTAAATAAGCAATATTTAAGAGGTTTGAATAAATTACACATCTCGCTAATGTTTTCTCTGTGGGCGAGGTTGCCGAGGTGGTTAAAAAGCTCCTCGGTGGCAGGGCCCCGGGGGTGGATGAGATCCGCCCGGAGTTCCTCAAGGTCCTGGATGTTGTGTTGGCTGACACGACTCTTCAACATTGCATGGACATCGGGGGCAGTCCCCCTGGATTGGCAGACTGGGGTGGTGGTCC
>NW_015150737.1:763358-766334 GCF_000732505.1 Cyprinodon variegatus
AGAATTACAATAGTCCAGCCTTGAAGTAACAAATGCATGGACTAGTTTCTCAGCATCACCCCTGGACAGGAGATTTCTAATTTTTTACAATATTCCGCAGTTGAAAGAAGGAAATTCTAGAAACCTCTTTGATGTGGGATTTAAATGACAGGTCCTCATTAAAAAAACATCAAGATTTTTTACTTTATTATCTGAAATCAGTTTAATCCCATCCAAATGAAGTGACTGACTAATCAGCTTATTTTTCAAAGACTATAACTTTTGTTGTGTCTGCATTCAGAAGGAGAAAGTTAAGAGTCGTCCATGCTAATCTGTAACCTGCCTCTTGTATTTATCCCCAATCATTTCCACATACTTGAGCGTGAGGATGTGCACATGGCGGAGGGCTCTCATGCCAATGCTGCCCTATATGGCAAAGCCACCTTATGGCTGCCCATGTCGTCTCTATATCAGAAACTGTCAGTGGTTCTAAGAATATTTGGCTTATTTGAATATCTGCCTTTTTTGTTCTTTATCTTTTAGTTTGGCTTTTTGGGGTCCCAATCAACCTGATCGTGTGGGTGAAGGACCACCTGAAGAAGTGGACTGTGTGAGGATGACAAAAGAACCAAACTCTAGAAACTGGTTTGATAGATATTGTAATGATAATCTAAAAAGTATTTGTGAGAAATCAGCAGAAACTTGGCTTTGTTTGCTCTTGTGAAGTTTAGTTCAGTCCAGAAAAATTCTCAGATCTCATGTTCAATTAAGATGAACTAAAAGCTACAACAAAACTAAAAGTTACAAGCTGTTAAACATGTTAAAATCATTAAAGTCTTTTTGCCCAACAGAGTTTCCTGTTTTCACTGTAAAGATTAAACATACTGCTCAGGTTTATATGACTTCATTTATTAACACTTAATTATGAACTCCAATTTACAGATACTCAAGAGTTTTAGAGGAAAAACGATTGAACCAAATTGTTTTTTACTTCTCAGAATTGCATTGCTGATATACTTAAGTGTATAACTTTTAATGTAAGTATTTATTATTAAGCAACAATAACACACACTAAATCCACAATACATGCTTTTAGCAAAATAAATACTAGATACATAAATTGCCAATAGAAGCTATCTGTGATGAAACTATGAAAATGCATCATCTAAGGGTTTAACATTAAAAAACAAAATGGAGGACATCATCTACAGTGATGTATGTATACCAGAAAAGTTATGAAACACAAGGTTAATGAATAGTTTTTATTCTAAGCAAATAAAGGGGAGATTCATTTACAGTGATCTCTCCTAAAAGTAAAATCCTCCTCACTTTAAGTAAAATGAAGCAATATTGTTTTGCACATAATTAGGAGGGACTCCCTTTTCACAGTCAGCAGTTGTGACAAACTATCGACTGGGTTTCAGTCTAAGGTTGGGTACAATGAGTTTGAAAAAAATATTTTCTTGCATTTCTACTACTTAAATTTATTTTTTAAGTCTTTTTATATCTGATGAATCTGACAAGTCAAAATTGTGAGAATTCATCTGTCTATAAAATGCATTCATGGGGCACGCCACTGCTGGTCAGAAATATATAAAACTCCTTTTTGGCATTTGAATTATAATCTATTGTGCTAAGGACAGGCAAATGAATGATTGCTAATTAATAGTAAATAATATGCCATCAAGAATTTGAAAATGGTTAATACTAAAAGAACAGTACGAAAACTAAAACAAAAAGTTAAGTGTGGCATGGCACCTGATTTTATATACAATGGTTGAAATGGTCAAAGGCACCTAACGTTTTTTGTTGTAATTTCTCTTTTGTTTTTTAAAGGACTTTGACTACTTCACGTAGGCCTATTTCAAACAGACACATGACTTAATAAAGTGGCTGTGTTCTGTCTATTAACAATGACTTGTTAATGTGAAGATCCTCTTTTACAATCTAAATGTAATGAAAATGATCCCAGGCAACACGCATATGTACAGCAGGGAGAGGTAATCACCTGTTTTCGCAACCAAAGAGGAAGAAGCAGAACTCTACATTAGTAAGTCAGACTGTGGCTTGATTAATGATTAGCAGATCACTTGTGATTTACAGCAAACTGTAATACTGACAATATGCTGCAATTTTGATATTCTACTTTTCAACGGGCATATGCCAATTTTCAAAAGTGGCATGCAGGATACCAATTTTTCTCTGTCACTCAATTTCGTGTTGGAAAATTTCTGATAGTGAACTTGGTTTTGTGTTATGTGTGGTCCTTTAGCTTTGAGCAATGGAAGGATTTTTCAGCATGACACGGGTGCTGTTGACTCATGAGTGACTACTAAGTGCAGAGGGAATGAGACAAAGCGGAACAAGCAAAAACAAATCAACGTTTTGGATGCTATTGCTGCAAATAAATATAGACTGTGACATGAGGGATGGGGGGTAGAATACTATGCACCTGTCACCCCTTTAAATACCCAATTTGTCAGGAACTCTAGAAAATAATTTTTGGTTTAATATCAAATAATTGTTATACATTATATCATAAATACATCAGATTGATAACAAGACCTGTCAGATTTGACATATGTCCATTACATTGATGAAAGGGGACTTACTTACTTCTCTCTGGCGGTAAGGTAGGGACCAGTGGCGGCTGGTGAAAAATATTTTTGGTGGGGCTGATATAGCCTAGTGTATGTCTCCAACTAATCCGGAATAAGAATTCAAATAAACAATTGCACAATACATACAATTTAACATTAATGATTTAATTTACTATATAATAACAGTAACAGTGATGATTTGGGTCACTGTGACGGGGTTCTTTGGCCTCCAAGAATTGGCCTCCAAGAGCCTCCAGGCTCAGTCGGGTTACCGGTGTTGGTGATTTATTGTGCTCAAAAACTCAAAACAGGGTGCAAAAGAAACTAAACTTATACAAGATCCCTGGGCCTCAGCCTCCCTCCAGTTACCAGCAATGTAACAAAGAAACAGAAAACA
>NW_015150737.1:767390-771263 GCF_000732505.1 Cyprinodon variegatus
TACAAAAACAAATAATTTTTACAACTTAATTCCTTTACACAGATTCATTGACTTATTCAATTACACCAAACTGGGTTTGAACCCAGAAAAGACGCAGCCAGACTGAAGATGACAAGTCCCCGTAGCATAAACACGTACAGACAGACACACACACACACCCCACACACACACGGCTAACCCCACTGAAATATTAAGTGTGCACCCTCAATACGCAGCAGGTAACCAGGAACAGCTTGTGTGTTTTAAGTTAATGGAGCTACTGGTCTCAGCGCGAGCGGATTGGTCCTCACAAGCACAGTATAACAGGAATGTGTGTGTGGCACGCAAAGTTTTAAGTGACGAGGTGGATTCGTCACAGTCACAATAACCATGAGATGAAATTTTCCTAACCTACAACATGGATGTTCTTCTGGCAAACGGGTAGATAAATAAGGATCTTGCCGAATTTGGTGGAAGCTGCATCTCGTTCGTTACATTCGCCATCTTCCCTCTAATTGTCTGCACCTGCGCATTGGGTGCAGAAGCCTGTTAAAGGGCAGTATTTTCAGCGCCCCAAGACCATAAAGTTCTGAGACGCTGATTGGCCATTAAATTCACCTAGCAATAGTACATGATTGACAGATTCTCTGCAAATGTGGTGCAGTCTGATCGCAGCCCCAAGACAGAGACGGTAGGAGTCTGTCTGTGGAAATCCACAAATTAATGGCAGTAGATAGGGAAATGTAGTTTATATAATTTGTTTTGCTTATAGGTACACACTCTAGAGAGTAAAACTGACATTGATGAGTTAATTTCTAAAAATATATTTTACGTTTCTCTCTCTTTATCAGGGAGGGCGGTGCCCCAGCGCCCCCTATGGGCCGGCCGCCACTGGTAGGGACACGGTCAAATTCCCTTCCCCAGGTCCACAAAACATGAAGAGTACAACTCATCGGTACACAGCAAAAATACAAGTGTTAATTTAATACCTACCATGTTAAGCATATGTTAAGTATAACTCCAAAAAAGCACCATTGTGTGTCGTAGTGTTGAAATGACATTTGTTAAAGTGTTAATAGACTAACATCAAATTTGTGTTAAATTTACACCAGTTATTGTTGATTATCCAACACCATTGTGTGTTGTATTAACATTACAATGGGGTTTGTGTTAAGATTAACACCAGTGTGGTGTCAATACCAAAACTAAATATATAAAAAAAAAAAAAATTCTGATTGATGTTTTTCACTGCACTAGTGGCTTGTTTTTTGTACAGCGGGCTGACAGGGAAGGACTACGAGAGAGAGGTAGAGACACGTGGCAAAGGGCTACAGTACAGATTCAAACTCAGGCTTGCCACATAAAGGGCCGGTTATACTCCCGCAGCAGTGTGTCGCAGTGAGCGTGTGGCAGATGTTTTTGATTTATGCCCAATATTGAAGCGTGGTCTGCGCTATGTTATTCCATGCCACAATGCCAGAGGGACAATCAGGAACTAGCTGTGGGTCTGGATACGGCCAGGACTGGTTATACTCCCCGCAGCAGTGTGTGGCAGTGAGTTTGACGGAGACATTTTTGACTTACGCTCAATTTGGAGTGTGGTCTGCGCTATACGCTGTGGGTCTAGATACGGTCAAGAGGGTGAGTGTTAGGTTTATTCAATGATGATTATAAAATTAATGTATGTACATATGAAACATTGAAGAAATCAGATGCTTCACTCTGTCTTATGATTCAATCAGAAGACCACTCTGTCTTGTGATTCAGTTAAGAGAAGAGCTCTGTCTTGTGATTCAATCAGTGGAGCATCCTGTCTTATGACCTGATCAATTGTCCTGTCAGAAGAATACTGTTTTGTAACCTACCCCATGTGTTAGGTTCTGTTAATAAAAACGCTCTGCAGAGGAGGTCAGAGAGAGAGAGGGTTAGTGAGTTGGGTGTAGCTTTCTCTCCTTCTGCAGAAGCTGTTGAAAATCCCTTCAGTGTGGACTCAGTCCCTCTTTTTGGAACCTACATTTTTGAACCTAACATTTTTGGTGAGGAAACCCGGGAGTCAAGATCCAATTGTCCAGGACCGTGTGGGACCAAGGCCAAGAGTCTGTCGACCCCTTTGCCGGACGAGGCCAATAGGTTGGTCCAGCCCTGCCCTGGGTATCCTGGTGACGACTCCCAGAGAAACTGAGCTGCGCAGCAAAGGGTAGGCCTGAAGCTTTTGATCAAAAGTTGGTCTAGGAACATTAAAGTTACAGCTGTAACCGCAAGAATATTTGACGAGACAAAGTCTCGTTGACAGATCTGGGATCTGGGTATTCTGTGCGTTTGAGTCTGGGACTCTGTGTTGTTCTCGATATAGTAAGGTTTGCAGCTGCCCCAGCAGAGATATTTGATAAAACCAAGTTTCGTTGACAGATCTAGGATCTGGGTATCCGGTGCGTGTGAAGTCTGGGACACCAAAGTGTACAGATAATAAAAATATAAAAAAAAACTGCAGTAAATAGCATTTTTAAAAGAATAAAGTAGGCCTTAACAAAGGAGAGACTTTGTGAAAGTGTGTGAGGAAACAATCGAACCTTTATGTTCCGTTGTTTCATACCAAAACAGCAGGAGTAAATACAGTACAGCTCTTGTGAATGCAGAGGCAAGAATTTATCACCTGGAAAGGTAGAAGCAGAAATTATCACAACAGTTTTTGGGTACTGTCCTTCTGAATAAACATCCAGTGCGTAGAATACCCTAGGTGTTTGTACTGGACTAAATTCTTTAAAATGGGTAAAGGTCAAAGTAAATTTAGAGATAATTTAAAATCCAATGATTAGAAGTTTGTAGAAGCGCAGGATCCAACAAAAAATTGAACGCTTAAATATATGGATTAAAAAATATGGGTTTGAGGGACGCCTCTATTCCAAAAAAAAAAAAAAATAATAGAACTCAAGGATAAAATAACTAAAGAGAACCAGGGAGGTAAAAGAATTAAAAAGGATGGGTTCAGGAAAGAGTAAAGA
Organism: Cyprinodon variegatus; assembly: GCF_000732505.1. NCBI lineage: Eukaryota > Metazoa > Chordata > Actinopteri > Cyprinodontiformes > Cyprinodontidae > Cyprinodon > Cyprinodon variegatus. Next base: position 770,372 of record NW_015150737.1, read on the forward strand.
GAAGATCATAAAGGGGATGAAACGTTTGTGTCAGATTGATCCGAGTAATTTAAAATACTTGCAGAAGTGGAAGGAAAAGTATGAAATAGATGGTGTGTGGAAGGTAGATCGATAGAGAAACGTTGTGTGCTGGCTAGAGACAAGCACTAGTGCAAAAAATAGATAAATAAATAAATAGATAGATAAATAAATAAATAAATAAGCTATAAATATGGGGCGCAGTCAGTGGAGCAGCGACTGCAGCGCTGACTTCAGCTGACAGCCTTCCTAATGCGCCTGCTTGGTCTTCAACAATATTAGGTTTGAAACCAAAAAATAAGAAATAAATAACCCGCCAGAAAACTACTTTAGTCAAGCAAACTATGGTAGAAACTGAAAAACATAGACCACCACCATATAATCCCTTAACCCCCCAGGCAAATTGCCCAATTTGTATCCAGACTTGGATGACCTGAGTAAATCAGATCTTCCTTTATCTACAGACCAGCCTAAAGGATTTTATCCTTTGCTACAGCAGGTCGGAGATCAGTAGCCTCCAACAATCACAGTTTTCCGTCCGTGGTCGTTAGAGAAAGCTAGACAGGATGTGGCAGAAGCAGCTAGAAGTTTTCCGCAGGAGGGCGGATTGTAGATATTTAGGGTCCATAAAATAAAAAACAGGAGAAAACATGTATGAGTTCAGCATACGTTTTGAAAAATAATATAGATTTTACAGTGGCATGCTATACGCTGATGGAGATGAAACATCATACCAGCAGCAACTAAAAGTATGTTAATGGGAGGTTTCGAGCCTCGTATCTCAGCGTGGGTTAAAAAACATTTAATAGGTACTTAGAGATTCACTTCCAAACAGAAACCCCACATTCATATCTTCAGGTAACACAGAGTACAT
>NW_015150737.1:772003-773676 GCF_000732505.1 Cyprinodon variegatus
CTCGTATCTCAGCGTGGGTTAAAAAACATTTAATCAAACTGACAATGTCTAATGTAACCACAGCAATGCCGACAAATATGCTAAAAAGGGAGGTGGTGCGTTAATATTCTTTGCCGATTCTATATGTGACCCAGAAGAGAAATATTTTCTTTCCAATCCACTGGACCTCTCGAAGGCCTCAATGAGGTTTCCGAGGAGGCAGGGGCGGTCCTAGGGGCTGAGGGGGCTTTCAGCCCAGACCAGGAATGCTGGAATTTTGGGTCACCCTTCCATTGGTTTAGGGCGTGCCCCAAACAGATAAAATCAGCTGATCCGCAGGACAGGGAAAGAGTCCACAGAGCAGTTCTTCATCTGAGGTGTGACTAGGTGCTAGAGCAAATAGGGATCAGGAGCCATTAAAACAGTAGATGTGTATGGAGCATGGGGGATATTAAATGCATTAAAAGAATAAAAAAAACATAAATAGTACTAACAATTAATGGACAGGCAGAGAGACTTGTATGCGATTCAGGAGCCTGTAATACTTGTATTAAAGATAATGTAAATGCTAAAAGCATCTAAAATGCTAATTTTTGTAAAATCAGCAAATGGTCAAATGGAACACCTTTAAAAATAGAAAACCTTCAAACAGGAAAAAAGTTGCAAGGTTACATTCTTCTGTAGTAATATCACCAACTCAGCCTATTAATCTGTTAGGGCGAGACTTGATGGAAAAATTAGGCATTGCAATTTTCCCTACGCTGGGGAGAATGAAGGCTGTACGAATAATACATGTAATGGCATTGCAACTAAATCCTTCTGTGTTTTATGCAACATCCTTATCATCTCTGCTCCATGTCTATCTGTTCCAACTATGGAAACACCCTTATAAAATTCTTTTCGATGTAAAACCCCGGGTCCAAGATTTAACATGTGTTAAAATAACTCAGCATTCTTTGCTATCATGATGAAAATGATTTCAAAGATATTCCAAATGCTCTGTGGTCTACAGGACAAATTGATGTAGGACTGTTGACAACTGTAGATTCAGTAAAAACTGTTCCTAAATCGCAATACAGGCCGCAGATAAAACAATATCTGCTAAAATGTGAAGCAAAGGAAAGTATAAATCCAGTTATAAAAAATTTTTTTGCTGGTGCAGAAACAAGTATGTTGCTTGGGCCATGTTATTTCAGAAGAAGGTAAAAAGATACAAGAAGAGTGAAAAACTGTAATAGCAAAAGTGTAAGCCAGTAACTAAAGAACAAATGTTTTTTTTTAGAATTGTGCAATTACTGCAGAGCTTGGATTCCACATTGTGAAAAAGAAAAACTCAGCTTCTCTTAAGCTTTATTTATGAGACACCAGTAACATAGTTACTGGTGTGTCATCATTAGACAATCTAATGGACCCCAGAAGTAGAAAAGCAATTCACAGAGCTAAAAGCAGAACTTTTCTCAGCAACTGTCTTAGCTCTACAAAATTATCAAAAACCGTTAATCCAAACAGCCGACGGTAAAGCAAGTTATATGGCCATTGTCAGTGTTGGGAAAGTTCTCTTTCTACGTGAACTAGTTCAAAGTTCAGTTCACACATTTTAAAATGAACTAGTTCAGTTCATAGTTCACAATTCCAAAAAACAAACTAGTTCATAGTTCTTTTTTTTTTTTTTCTTTTTTTCATATATTGCACAA
>NW_015150737.1:775024-778094 GCF_000732505.1 Cyprinodon variegatus
CAGTACGTTCAGTTCACGTTCGCCCAAAATATGAACGAGTTCATGAACTTTCGTTCAATGAACGCGTTCAGGCACAACACTGGCCATTGTGTTGTTACAGCCTCATGGTGATAAGCTCAAACTTGTAGTGTCCTACTCTAAAGGGTTAAAGGGCACACGTGGAAACAGCAGCTCCCCATATTGAAAGCAGCAGCTATTTTGAGCCATGGGCCTTACCATGTCTCAACAGGAGGGATAATGAGTATAGTTTAAATAACTAATCTCTCACTAATTTTTGCAGAGCATGTCTCACATGTTGCAAAAAACATGTAAGCTGCCCAAAGCTCCTTTTGTTTCCCCACAGGAAGGCCTGAAGCCTGGAGACCGAGTGCTGATTAAAATCATCAAGAGGAAAAATTGGGCAGCTCCAAGGTGGGAAGGACCCTACATTCCGCAGATGAAAGAAGTACATTCAATGACAACAGTCATTCAGGTTTTTATGTCTTCAGACATGCCTGTAATCTATGTAATGGGTTAGCTTCATCTGGATTTATAGACACATATAGCTGGGTATCAATAGCATAACAGTAGAAATTAATCCTGTGCTGTCTAATAACTCTACCAATTGGGAGCATATATATAGTATAAGAGAATTGGTCCTAGCACTGATCCCTGTGGTACTCCAGGGGTAACCTTTGAGCATGAGGAACATTTCTCATTAACGTGAACGTGAACTGAAATCCATCAGATAGATAAGATTTAAACCAGTCTATTGCTTTTCCTTTAATTCCTACAAAATATTCAAATCTTTCTAAAAGAATATTATGATCAACTGTATCGAATGCAGCACTGAGATCTAACGGGACAAGCACAGACACATGTCCATTATCTGAGGCCATGAAAATATTAGTAGCAACCTTCACCAGAGCTGTTTCAGTGCTTTGATGAGCTCTAAAGCCAGACTGAAACTCTTCAAAAAGTTAATTATGGTAAGTGGTCACACACTTGTTTGACAACTACTTTATCAAGAATTTTAGATAAGAAAGGAAGATTGGATATAGGTCTACAATTGACCAAGTCATCTGGGTCAAGAGACACTTTCTTAAGTAAAGATTGAAATAGTTTTGCTAACTCTGAAAGGTCAACTGGATCAAAGCAGTCTAGACCCAGTTCAGATTCTATGGCTACCTCTGATGCTGCCTCACCTTCCAGAGATTAAACCAATCATAGTGTTATTGAAAACTGAATCAGAGTGAGCCTCGTCGGCATCTAAAGCAGGAACCTCTGCAGATAGAGACAGCAGGTTAGTGACCACATCTTTCTTGAGATGGACGATGACGAACGTGTGAGTCACTAACCTGGTCTTATAGATCAGCCCAAATCCATAGGGTTAGGATGGTTCCAGCCAGCTTGCTGTCAATGTGGCGTGGTGGTCGCCGCACAGAGAGTGCTAGATGCTGATGTATCGGTGGTCAGAGGACAGTCGGGAGATCAGGACTGAGCAGATGAATGTAGAAAGAATAATCCAGAGGGTGAAGCCAAAACAGATGTAGAAACATGCTCGGTTGTCAGAGTAAGAAGGTCAGAGATACGGTGAGATGCCAGAGGGAGAATCCAGGACGGAGTCGGGTCACAGTTCCAGGTATGGTACATAAACAGGCAGAGATCCGGCAGGAGTCGGAAGACAGGTCAGGCAAACAGATCAGACGGGAACTGGCAAGCTCAGAGATCGGGAGGCAGAATAGGTCAGAATAAGGGAATCAGAACAGAATAAGTCTTAATTGCTCAAAAATAATCTGGCACTGATGACTGGTCTGAAGGCTGGTTAAATAGAGACTTATGCAGGTGGATCAGATAAGTGGGTAATGAGAACTGGGTGAAGCTAAGCAGGTGTGTGAAATGAGCAATCAGGCCAGGCAGCAGTGCCAAGATCATGACATCTTGAAGTTGCAAGAGTGAAAAAAAAGTTTGTTTTGCCTTAAAGTATTTATTCTCCACGAGAAGCTCATTTCCCAAGGTCTGCCCTACTATCACATGTCTTTGAAGATCAACTGAGAACAGGTGGAGAAGAAGGGAATAGTGAGGCAAGGATTGCACAGGACAGCTAAACATAGAGGAGCAGAGAGAGATAAGAGCTCTCATTGTTCTCTGGCACTATTTAGTGATACTGCACTGGGATAGTGCAATGCTACAGGGGTGGGACTGCCCCATTAGATGCATACTGAGATCTCAGTCTGCTCATCAAATTATGCTTTAGTCATGAATGGTCAAATAAAAAGACAGATTTCATCAGTAAAAAGTAATCTCTCTCTTTAAATCAGGCTGATTTAATTTTCTTATTCCTTGGTCTGACTCCACATGATGTAAACTGACTTCTAATATGAATGTTGGTGAAACATTTCTCTAATTTTTTTTTTCATATTTAATTATCATGTGGCAGAGGTATTTATGACCAGACGCAGTACCTTACAGTTGTCTCATTCAGTGCTCACTGTTCAGCCAATGTTCAACAAGCTGGAAGGACCAGGAAGTCCAAGGTGTCTCCAGAGCAGCTGGTCCTGCTGGTCATCATCTCTTTCTTGGCAGCTGCTCTTTTTGCTTTAGGAGTCAGTAAGTTCAACCGTTTTCAAACTTACTTTACGTACACAAGTAGCCTTTACGATATATGAATGTCAGTCAGTGGTTAGTTACTTCAGAAGGTTTACTAATGGTACGTTTATCTGTATAGCTCCTTACATTAACCAGTATAATAACCAAAGTACCTTACAGTACTAGAAATTAAGCTGCTGTGGAAAATACTCTATCAACACCTGTGTTCATTTTTACATCTTGGTTCTTGATCCAAAATCCTGCAGCCAAAGTTCTGATGAAAATGAAAAAGAGAGATCATATCTCTTCTATCCTAGCTTCTCATCATTGGCTTCCTGTTAAATCCAGAATAAAATTTAAAATCCTCCTTCTCACATCTGATCTGATTGTTCCTTATGTTCCTAACAGAGCACTTCACTCTCAGTCTGCAGGTTTACTAGTGGTTCCTAGAATTTCTAAAAGTAGAATGGGAGGCAGATCTTTTAGTTCTCAGGCTCCTCTC
>NW_015150737.1:778594-785156 GCF_000732505.1 Cyprinodon variegatus
TCTGCTTCTGTCTCCTTGAACCCCAGTCGGCCTCAGCAGATGGCCGCTCACACTGAGCCTGGTTCTGCTGGAGGTTTCTTCCTGTTAAAGGGAGTGTTTTCTCTCCACTGTCACTACAAGCATGCTTTGTGTGAGGGATTGCCTTTGAGTCAATGAGTTGATGCAATCAACTGGTTTCCGTAGATAGAAAACTTTGAATCTATTTGACTGGATGATCTGGTGAACTGTAAAGTGCCTCGAGATGGCGTGTGTTGTGAACTGCCGCTATAGAAATAAACTGAACTGAATTAAATTCACAAATTTTTTTCCTTTGATTGAAAAATTTTTTTTTTTAAGCAAACTGTTTTTCTTTGAATAATAAATAAACAAATCTAACTCCATACTCCAAAGGTTAATAATAATAATATAATCTTCTCTGTAAAACTTTATCTTGGTTTGAAATTCACATAAATAACTTTCTTGTAGAAAGTATTTATGACTTTTTTCAGATCCCATTTCAATATATTTTTGCACCATGCAGACATTTCAAAACCAAAAGGCGTTGCTCAGCCAGTTGAGCTATTTGATTATTTCCCTTTCTGTCCGCGTGATGTTTTTTTCTCACCTCTCTGTCTTTCGTAGCTTTGCTTCTTTTTTTGGAGTTGTCAGTGACTCTGAACTGTAGATCTGTTTCAGACTCACAGCAGCAACATGGATGAAGCTGAGGTGATGTATGCTGATGTGAAGTTCACAAGAAAAAAGGCCAGAGGTGAGCAGAACCTGTTGAGCGCATATTGCCTGAGTAACCTTTATTCAACTGAAAATTAAAAGTGTATTTCACATGTTATCTGTTATAAGTGTAATTCAATTTATGTTTCTGTTCTACAGATCCTGTTTCTTCGTCAGACGATACAACTTATTCTGAAATACGGAGTTGCCAAGGAAGAGACACAGGTCTGTTAAAAAGGATTCTATGAAAATGAAATATAAGCTTGAGTTTATCTGATGTGCAATTAATAGAAACTTTATGCATTTCTAAAAAAAGATAAAAGAATAATGATAGAGGAAAACTGACTAAACCAAAAAATAATGGTTTAAGAAAAGAAACAAGACAGACATCTCAAAATAAGCAGTAGTTAGGAAATGACATAGCAGAAGTCTTTGGTGAATAAATTTCACCATCATAAACTGCTGAAGTGTTCACCAACCAGTTTCCTGTTTTGCTCTCTGAATTAATCAATGCCGGAGTCACTTATTATGTTGATGTTTTTTTTAATCAAACAATATTGTGTGTTTTAATATGTTTTTAGATATGTTGACACTCAGAGAAGATAGTCTAGGAGCCAAAAGGAGCAACATTTTTTATCACTGACTTGCTGCAGGTTTCCTGCTCAACCTGATACGTGTTGGTAAAGGTGCTGGAAGCCAAACGCCACGACCTTCGTCACCCAAAACTTGTTTTTTAAGAGCAGAGACTAAAATGCTTGTAACGACTCAAACGTACCCAAACTCCTCCTCCTGAGAGGCAGATGCAATGTTATAGTTCCATTTGATTCTATCCTGAACTAAAGCATTTTGAAATTTCTGCATGGTTCAGCTCTGTCATGATGGGTTTCAGAAAAGCCCAGTATGCAGAACACCATGGAGACTGATGAAAAGTTTAACAATGTTTATTGAATACAAGCACATGGAATATACACTGGAACTGGTTCAGGCCTGGGGGCAGGTTCACTGGAGTCTGTGAGGATGACAGTTCAGTTAGCTTGGGAGCAGATGAGTTTGAGTTAGAGAGTTGCTGATTGATACCTTGAGGAGTCCGGGTTTGGCTTTGAGAGAGGAACTGTTGGGTCCAGAGATTGTTTAGTTCAGCAGAGTCCAATAACCGCTTCAGCGTCTTACTTCTAGCTTAAGGGCAGACCTTGGTTTTGGGTTTCCAGCTCTTAGTCCAGAGCTGCATGGGAATCCAGAGAAGAGTCTTCAGGTTTGGCTCAGAGGGCAGGCTCTGCAGGTTAAGCTCATCCAGAGCTCACAGATAAACAGGATTCCAAACTGGATAAACACTGCGGCGTTGAGGCAAGGTCTGAAGGCAGGTTATATACTGGAGGATCCTCTAATGATGAGATGCGTCTCAGGTGTGTAGAAGGCTAAGCTCAGGAGGATCCACGGCGCACTCTGCTGGAGAAAGGTGGAACTTCTCCAGATCCCAACAGTACCCCCCTCTCAACGACCGCCTCTTGGCGGTCCAGAAGACGTCGACAGAAGGGAGCGCTCATACTCCTCGATCAGAGACGGATCAAGGATGTAGGAGCCAGGAACCCATTGGCGATCCTCCGGACCGTAGCCCTCCCAATCGACGAGGTACTGCCAGCCGCGACCTCGCCGACGGGAGTCCATGATCCGGTGGACGGTGAAGGCCGGATGTCCATCGACTTCCAGGGCGGGTGGAGGGGAGTCGGATGGAGGGCACAAAGGACTAGAGACAACTGGTTTGACCTGGGAGACGTGGAACGTGGGATGGATGCGAAGAGTCGGAGGAAGTTGCAGGCGTGTGGCTGAAGGGTTAATCACCTGGGCAATCTTGTACGGACGGATGAATCTAGGAGATAATTTGCGAGACATCCCCTTGAGGGGAATGTCCCGAGTGGAGAGCCATACCTCCTGACCAACGACGTACTTTGGGGCAGGACGTCTCCTGGAGTCAGCGAAGCGCTTGGTAGTTTCAGAGGAGCGGTTGAGTGTAGCGATGGTGTCTCTCCAGATTCGTTGACATCGACGTATGTGATGGTTGACTGACTGAACCGAAATCTCTCTCTCGTCTGCAGGAAAAAGAGGAGGTTGATATCCGAGACTAACCTGGAATGGTGATTGGCCGGTGGAAGCAGACTTGAGAGAGTTGTGGGCGTATTCAATCCAAGTGAGTGAAGACTTACAGTTGAGTGCTGCGCAGAAGGCCTTCCAGACTTGAGAAATGAACTGAGGTCCGTGGTCAGAAAGTATTTCCTGAGGAATTCCATGGAGTCGAAACACATGTTTAACTAGGAGCTGGGCGGTCTGGAAGGCCGTGGGAAGTTTCCTGAGGGGGATCAAATGGCAAGACTTTGAAAATCGATCGACGATTGTAAAAATTGTAGACATACCTCGGGAGATAGGGAGACCAGTGACGAAGTCGATGGCGATGTGAGACCAGGGACGAGTGGGAACAGGTAAAGGATGCAACAGACCTGAGGGTGGTTGATGTGAGGTTTTGTTTCTGGCGCAGGTAGAGCAAGCCAAAACATACTCTTTGACATCTTTATGTAGGGTAGGCCACCAGAAACGTCTAGAAATTAGGGCAATGGTTCTGCTCACCCCCGGATGAGCGGAAAACTTGGCTGTATGCATCCATTGTATCAGGCGAGATCTGACAGAAGAAGGGACATAAGTTCTGTTTGGAGGACCGTTACCTGGGTCAGGTTCAGAAGCCAGGGCAGAGTTAATGAGGTCGGTGATTTCCCAGGTAACCACTCCAACAGTGCAGGAAGCGCGGAGAACGGGTTCAGGCGTCTCGGATTGATCAACGGAGTAAAGACGAGAGAGAGAATCGGGTTTGATGTTCTTGGATCCGGGTCTGTAAGAGATTATGAGGTTGAAGTGGGAGAAGAAAAGAGACCACCTTGACTGACGTGGGTTGGCTTGTTTGGCAGACTGGATGTAGGCTAAGTTCTTGTGATCAGTCCATACAAGAACCGGGTGTTCAGCTCCCCCAAGCCAGTGTCTCCACTCTTCCAATGCCAGTTTGATTGCCAAGAGTTCACGGTCTCCAACGTCGTAGTTTTGTTCAGCAGGAGAAAGTCTATGAGAAAAAAAAGCACATGGGTGAACTCTTTGATCAGAATCGAGTCTTTGGGATAACACTGCTCCTACAGCAGAGTCTGAGGCGTCCACTTCGAGGATGAATTGCTTGGTTGGATCGGGCTGGATTAACACAGGGGCTCTGGAAAACAAAGTCTTAAGTTTATCAAACGCATCTTGTGCCTCGGGGTCCACTGGANTAAAGACGAGAGAGAGAATCGGGTTTGATGTTCTTGGATCCGGGTCTGTAAGAGATTATGAGGTTGAAGCGGGAGAAGAAAAGAGACCACCTTGACTGACGTGGGTTGGCTTGTTTGGCAGACTGGATGTAGGCTAAGTTCTTGTGATCAGTCCATACAAGAACTGGGTGTTCAGCTCCCTCAAGCCAGTGTCTCCACTCTTCCAATGCCAGTTTGATTGCCAAGTGTTCACGGTCTCCAACGTCGTAGTTTTGTTCAGCAGGAGAAAGTCTACGAGAAAAAAAGCACATGGGTGAACTGTTTGATCAGAATCGAGTCTTTGGGATAACACAGCTGCTACACCAGAGTCTGAGGCGTCCACTTCGAGGATGAATTGCTTGGTTGGATTAGGCTGGATTAACACAGGGGCTCTGGAAAACAAAGTCTTAAGCTTATCCAATGCATCTTGTGCCTCGGGGGTCCACTGGAAGGTCTTTTTGACTGAAGTTAGAGTAGTTAGAGGAAGAGCTGTCTGACTGTAATTCCTGATAAATCGACGGTAGAAATTGGCGAAACCCAGGAATCTCTGCAGCTGTTTACGGTTTTCAGGAACCGGCCACTCCAAAACTGCTTTTATCTTTTCTTCAGATGGCTTAACCTGCCCGCCCTCGAGCACAAACCCTAAAAAGGTGACTGATGGTTGATGAAACTCGCATTTTTCGGCGTTGACAAAAAGTTTGTTTTCCAATAATCTTTGCAGGACCAGGTGGACATGTTTCTTATGCTCAGAAAGATCTTTGGAATAGATCAGGATGTCATCAATGTAGACAAACACGAACACATTCAAAAAGTCTCTGAGAACATCATTGACCAAGGCTTGAAAACATGCAGGGGCGTTAGTGAGACCAAAAGGCATGACAAGATACTCGAACTGGCCTAAGGGAGTCTTAAAGGCTGTCTTCCATTCGTCACCCTCTCTTATCCTGAGGAGGTGATAAGCGTTCCTTAAATCAAGCTTAGTAAAGACAGTGGCCCCTTGTACTGGTTCGAATGCTGATGCTAGTAATGGAAGTGGGTACTTATTCTTAACTGTTATTTGGTTCAGGCCTCTGTAGTCGATACAAGGTCTTAGTGAACCATCCTTTTTGCCAACAAAAAAGAAACCAGCACCCAACGGAGAAGAAGAGGGACGGATTATTCCAGCAGCTAAGGACTTATTAATATATTTCTCCATGGTCTCACGTTCTGGTTTGGAAATATTGTAAAGTCTACTGCTGGGTAGGGGAGCTCCTGGTAATAGCTTGATCGCACAGTCATATGGTCTGTGAGGTGGAAGGGACGTAGCACTGACCTTGCTGAAGACAGGAGCCAGGTCATGGTACTCGGAAGGGACAGAAGTAAGGTCAGGAGAGTCCATTTTCCCCCCTGCCTCTAGGAGACCTCACAGTGGGAGCTGCCGAACGGAGGCATGTTTCGTGACATGAGGTCGACCAAGATTTAATATGGCGATCAGTCCAGTTTATATGGGGATTATGTTGTTCCAACCACTCAAACCCAAGCACTAAAGGAGAACATGCAGAGGGAAGAACAAAAAATGTTAAGGTTTCACGATGGTTACCTGAGATTAACAGCTCGAGGGGTTGCGTTTGGTGGGTAACTTGGTGGAGTCTCTTTCCATCAATTGCGGAGACACTAAGAGGCTGGGTTAGAGGAATGGTCTCAATTTGTAGCTGCTGAACCAGGTTTGAGTCTATCAAATTCCGTTCACAGCCTGAATCGATGAAGGCAGATAATGTTAGATTCTGATCTGAGAAAAACAATGTCGCTGGGAGCATCAGATGAGGAGATTTCTCAGAGTTTAAATGGCCCGTCAGACTCCTCAGAGCCTCTGACGGGCCCCGGCTTTTGATTTAGCTGGGCATGAAGCGATGAAATGGCCAGTCTTACCACAGTAGATACAAAGCTTGCCTCTGAGACGTCTTAGCCTTTCCTCAGGAGTTAACCTCGTATGTCCAACCTGCATGGGTTCGGCTTCCGTCTCCACTGCATGAGTGGCCTGAATAGGCAAAGAAAGTGACTGGGTCTTAGACCTCGGCTTGGAAACGGGTTCTGTGGGACCAGAAAAAACAGTTGCATTGTTAGATGCAGGGGCAGACTCAAAAAAACCTTGATTCCTAGGTTTGGAGCTGTTCCTAACTCTGATTCTGTTATCCAACCTAATAGTCAGGCGGATTAATTCCTCAAGTGTTGCTGGTTCGTCGAGGGTTGCAAGTTCATCTTTAATATTTTCGTTTAAAGCCTTAAAATATGCACTTTTTAGAGCACATTGATTCCATCCGGAAGCTGCGGCTTTGACCCGGAAGTTGATGGAGAAATCCGCTACAGACGAATTTCCCTGTCTAAGGTTCAAAAGAGCACGAGAGTCAATAGTTTGGTCAGATTCTTGGTTAAAGGAGAAGTTCGGTTTTTTACACTTTAAGCCCATTTTCTGTAGTGTCCAGGATGAAATCGAATGAAGGACACCAACATTTTGACAATTGCTCCTGTCTCTGCTTTTTGGCTCATTTAGAATC
>NW_015150737.1:785569-788401 GCF_000732505.1 Cyprinodon variegatus
GATTCTAAATGAGCCAAAAAGCAGAGACAGGAGCAATTGTCAAAATGTTGGTGTCCTTCATTCGATTTCATCCTGGACACTACAGAAAATGGGCTTAAAGTGTAAAAAACCGAACTTCTCCTTTAAACACTTGGGAAAATTCAGAAACGAAGTCAGAGAAATGACATCTGAGGCTGTCTTCGGAGGCAAACCTTGCCTCCGCCCACTCTAGGGCTCGTCCGGTTAGTTGAGACAAAATAAACGTTATTTTCTTTTGATCAGTAGGGAAACTGCCAGGAGAGTTCTGAAAAATTAGATGGCACTGAAACAAAAATCCTTTACAGTCCTTTATATTACCTGAAAACTTTTCAGGAAGACTAGGGCGGAACTCAGGTAGTGATGTCACTGCCGGTGACCTCGGAGGCGGAAGTGGATCCGGAACTTGACGTGCCGCCGACGTGGTGTTTGTACTGTTCATGTAGTTAGCATAGCTCTACAGCATTTGGTTATTGCAATTTACCTTGGCATAATTCACAAAGGGCTGCTCTGTCCTTTGTTTTGCCTTGCGGCTGTGTTTGCTGTGATGGATGGGAGTGGAGTGGTTTCGTTGTATTTTTGGGTGGGGGAATCCACCTGGGGGCTTGGTTGGTGCCGTTGGTTCGTCCATATCGGCCTTCCGTTGTTGTTTCTGTCGGGGCCACTCAGACCCCCACGTGCCGGCGGTGCGCTGTCGGTGGGGTTCCCGTTCGGCGGCTTGTTTGTCTCCTGGGAGGGCAGGCATGTTGATTTTTTTGGGGAGGAGTGGCTGGGTGGAGGGGTCCTCGCGCTGTGGAGGTGGGTGTTGGACACTGACTACACTGAATTTTAACAACTAATATATAATGCTTTTTGATCATATGACTTAGTGGAGAACGCCACAGACAAGAGGTGAAGGAGACAGACATGAGGTCGGTGATAGAAGAGACAAGTGAGGACATCAGGTAGGAATAAATACATTAGGGAGGCAGCAAAACCTATATACCATAATGGTTTGAATTTCTGATGACCATCTCTCATTGTGTTCTTTTTTGGGAAAATTAGTGCAGGCAAACATGGTGAGTCAATCACCACAAAGAAGAATGTGGAACAGAAAGGTGCAGATGAGGGAGAGGAGCAGAGAGGACCAGGTGATGAAGAAGAGGGAGCGGAGCATAGAGGTTCAGATGATGAAGAGGGAGAGGAGCAAAGAGCTGCAGGGGAGAGTGCTGAGGCAAGGCTTTATTCAGAAGATCCATCTGAATGGCCTTTACCACACAAAATGGGGGACATATTTAGACAGTACATGGTTGAAAATGGCCCACCGAAAGTTTCTGATGGCCTATATCCAAGAGCAGAGAAGAGTAAGAGGTGTTTTTCCAAAGGATACTGTTTTCGTTTACTGTCCAATGGAGAGAAAGTTTAACGAGATTGGTTACTGTACTCCAAAAATACTAACAAAGTCTATTGTTTTGCTTGTAAGCTTTTTGGTGAAGCTAAAGTTCTTACACTAAGGGGGAAAAATTCTCAGTTAGGAAAATCCTAAAAATGGACATTTTCTCAGAATTGTTGAGCTCATAGCATGATATGATGTCACACTGGCAGGACATCTTAGAAAGGCTGCCTCCAAACAAACCACTGGCTATCTGACATGGTGCACTCAGAATGAATTTTTAGATTCAATATCAGAGTGCATTTTGGGTAAAATATCTGCCCATATCAGAGCCTCAAAGTACTTTGCAGTGGAACTGGACTGCACACCTGATATTTCAAAGCTAGAGCAGGCCTCAGTCATCATTCGATATATTAATACAGATGAGAAGAAAAAAGTCACTNTATACAGGAAACTCTTTTAGCTTCACATCCTTTGTTCTCTGATGAATAAGCATTGTGAGTTCAAAACAGATGAAAAATACTCTGCCATTCTACATAACTGCGTAATGGAAAATAAAATAAAATAGTTGGCAACAGTCCCAGTAATGGTATTTAAAGAGGAGTGCTTTAAACTAGCTGTTACTGAAAACACCCTGAGGTTGTTTTATAAAGTAGGAGGAGAAGGCATGACCAACAGACCCTTGGAATTTCACTTGAGGAGAGGCTCAGTTGGTTTAAACCTCTTTGATCTTAAACTCGCATTTGACACTGATCCTCCAGGGCTTTGCTCATTGTGTAGATGTAATGTCAAGTTTCCCACCGAACAAAATATATTATCATAACTAGTCTAACAGGTCTTGTTGGGTTAGAAACTTGTTGCACAATCTTCACTCAGAGTACAATAACAAAATAACTTCAACGAGCAAACAGTTTTTCACTTTGGTCTTTTACAACTCTTTCTTTTAATCTGTTTTTTTGTTTTAATAAACCCTTGTTTTCTTATTGGAGGAAGCATTTAGACGAACTTATAGCATGAACCCTAAACTCAGAAAAGCTTGTAGGAGGCAGGTGTCATGATGGGTTTCAGAAAAGCCCAGTATGCAGAACACCACGGAGACTGATGAAAAGTTTAACAATGTTTATTGAACACAAGCACATGGAATATACACTGGAACTGATTCAGGCCAAGGGGCAGGTTCACTGGAGTCTGTGAGGATGACAGTTCAGTTAGCTTGGGAGCAGAAGAGTTTGAGTTTGAAAGTTTCTGATGGATACCTTGAGGAGTCCGGGTTTGGCTTTGAGAGAGGAACTGTTGGGTCCAGAGATTGTTTAGTTCAGCAGAGTCCAATAACCACTTCAGCGTCTTACTTCTAGATTGAAGGTAGACCTTGGTTTTGGGTTTCCAGCTCTTAGTCCAGAGCTGCATGGGAATCCGGAGAAGAGTCTTCAGGTTTGGCTCAGAGG
>NW_015150737.1:789521-791851 GCF_000732505.1 Cyprinodon variegatus
CTGTCTGTGGAAATCCACAAATTAATGACAGTAGATAGGGAAATGTAGTTTATATAATTTGTTTTGCTTATAGGTACCCACTCTAGAGAGTAAAACTGACATTTATAAGTTAATGTCTAAAAATATATTTTATGTTTCTCTCTTCTTATCAGGGAGGGCGGTGCCCCAGCGCCCCCTATGGGCCGGCCGCCACTGAAATATACTATCTTTCTGAAAACAATTACTAACACTGATTAGTCGCTTCAACGTCCAGTCAGGCATCCGTTCTCACTGCAGCACAGAGACTGTCGTTGCCAATGTTATCATTGACATCCATTAAAAATTAAGACTGGTATTATTGGACCCTAGTGCAGCATTTAACACTGTTAATTACCAATTTATGAGAGCACTTAGAAAACTGGGTTTATCTTTATAGTACAGCATTGGACTGGTTCAAATCCCAGTTGGAAAGGGACTTTGTTGTGTTTCCATTATAGACCACAAAAAAATCTGATGTGGTGTTCCTCAAGGGTGCGACTTAGGCCCCTTTTTACAATATCTGCATGCTTCCCCTAACTCAGTCTTTAATAAACAACGTTATAAGTCACCGTCACCTTTATATTGCAAAGCTCACTATGTGAAAGAAAGAACAACTCAGAGAATAATTGTATTTTGTCTGTTCTCGCCTTTTCATGTCATTCAACATTTCAGCTTACAGAATGGCAAACAGTATGATTTCAGTATAGCAGTAAAAAAATTTTCACCCAAGGAAAAGCACTATATATGAAGCTACAATTGTCCCATTTAGCAGTTTTTACAAAACCAAGGTGAGTCCTTCCTGCATTTGTGACAGGTATGCTTTGTGCAGTGCACACAATGCTCAGTGCTGTGGTTCCTGTTGCAGAGATTGCTAACCTGACCTGCTTTAATTACAATGCAAAAAAAATAGAGTTTAGCACTCTTCTGAAAGGAAGAGTTGTAATATGAACTACATAAGGTTATCTATGTGTGCTACGCGTTTGGTGGCACTACAATGATCTAAAGTGTAATTATTGGCTATTATATGCTTATAATAGCAATGAATAAATCTCATAGTCTCTTATAGTAATCATCCGATCTTTATAGGGCCTTAGTGGGCTGACTAATTTTTATATCCGTGGGCGAGTCATTTCCTGTAAAATATGATAAAAATATATATTTAGAGACTGCTTGATTGATACAATGTTTTTTTTTCAGATGATTCAGAGTTTTACCTGTTTTTAAGTTGATATAAAGACACAAAGAGTAGCGTGGAGATGACAAATGGACAGAAAACTACCAGGTGACAAAGCAGTCTGATTTGAAGTGATGATGGGACATGTGGAGTCACAGGGATTAGAGAAGTTGTAGGGTTATACAGGGGGGTGGATGTAGGTCTTTCTGCAGGGTGAATCAAAGCAAGTCAGATAACTTTGTTGATTTAATCAGAGATCAAATGAAGAGGAAGCTACCCACCTTTGATGCAGAGCCAGCTGGCTGGAGATTCTCCATGACTGTTCTTACAGTAATACAGGCCTCCATCAGACCTGGAAACATGGTGGAAGGTCATCCGACCTTTTGGCTCAGTTTTAATGAGGAAGCCATCTTTATAGAAAGTAGCAGAAAGGTGAACAGTAGAGGACTTGGTTAGACAACTCAGAGTGATGTTATCTCCCTCCATCACCGGGGTAACAGGACTATCCAGGATGACTGATCCACCTGAACACAAAGATAATCATCATCATTTAATCCATTATAAAACAGCTTCATCAACATCAACTCCACACTCTGAACCTACTGGTGACAGTGATCTGGATTCTGCTGCTTTGTACCCCCTCCTTGGACTCACACCAGTAAACGCCACTGTCGTATGATAGTGCCAGAGTGTTCATACAGGTGGCGCCCTTTGCTCCGCCCCATTTGTTTCCACATTGGGAAACTTCCCCTTCAGTTGTGTTTCTCCACACAAGCCATTTTGCAGCACCGTCATCATTCTTGCAGCTCAGAGTGAGTGAATCTTGCTCAAAATGTTGAGATCTACTGGGTCTCACAGTGAGGAGGACTGTCGGATGGAAGGAAAATGAAATACTGTTAAAAAAAATATATAGTTAACACATATAAAGAATGGCTAAAGTACTCCATTATAAAAACCACGTGTTCAGCAGTATGGGAGGTGGGTTGTGGTGTTTATGTCAAGAACCGAGGACAGATGGACCCAGTATTCAAGGAGAGACAGTCAGTAGATAATAATAAAACAAAAACTAAAGTGGAGCTGTGGCTCGCGGACACTGCAGGCGGGGGGGCGGGGCACCGCCCAATCTCAGACACTCTGG
>NW_015150737.1:793261-794931 GCF_000732505.1 Cyprinodon variegatus
TTGGGGAAAAAAAATTAATCAAGCTTTAATTCCAATCCTACTTGGAGCTATGAGGTTAAGAGTATTTACACCCTAACCTCAGGTACTTCCATAAAAGGAGACATTTCCAACACATCCTTGTGCAGATCTCAGCTAACAAAAAAGGAAATACTCAGGGTTACTCCAAACAACCGTGGTACTGAGCAGGGGTGTTTCAAAGAATATTTTGATTTCATAATGTTACTCAGGGCAATGGCCTCCTAACTCTAATGCAGTAATTAATATAAAATGATAACCAAGTACTGAACACATAGAAAAGGATATCCCTTTCAGGAGCCTGACCTTTGTGTATAAATATTTATTTTCAATTGATCTAATGTAATATTTTTATTTACTAAGACAGTGAATTTTATTTTCTTTACCTGTAAGTCATAACTATCAAAAATACAAGAAATGGAAGGTTGAATTATTTCATTCCGTGAGCTTAACTGTATGAAACGAGTGGCCGAAAACACTGCATCTAGCACAGTACTTTAAATCATACATGTATCTGTTTAATAAATATAAGAGAGGTGTGCAATTAACGACTTTTACAATGTGAAGTAACTTTACCTAAGTATAGGTATTAGGAATTTGTATTTTTAGGAGGGCTTCAAGGTCAGTGTTATAACTCTCAATAAGAAGCAGAAACTTATTTCATGGGTCAAAAAAGATTATTGTTACTTTTTAAGGTTATCTGTTCTGCTGAAAAGAATTGTGTTTCTGTGATGTTGCATTGAACAACTAAAGCAATTATATAGCTGCGCTAGACACACGCAGTCAGCCCAATCCAAATGCATCTTCATGGGAAGGGAATGTGAAATCTAAAACATGTTATGTCTTTGCTCTAATATCCATTTAAATCTGTAAGTCAAGCCAACCTTTTAACAACCAGAATGTGTAATAAAATCATCACTTTTTAAAAATGTCAAACATTCCTTCATACATTCATTTAATTTATAAATGTTATGCTTCTCCTCTTTTGGATTTCTTTTTGAGTTTTCAGGTATGTCATTCTGTCTTGTTGGTCATTGGTTTCTTTTCCATTTTGGGTTACATTAAGATGTGTTGCATTTTTTTAGTTACTCTGTGTTGCTCCCTCCTTTTCTCCTTTTCGCTAGCTCCCTTCTAGTTGCTTCTATCCACACCTGCTCCATATCAGCTAATTAGCCCATTCTTTTTTCTGTCCCCCATATTTACACCTCCTGGGCAGTTGCTCATTTCTGGTTTCCCTCATTGTTTTGCTTCCCATGTGTGTTTCTCCCTGGCATCTCCTGGTTTTGCTTTCTTTTATTTTTCCTGGATTTTGTTTCTGTTGCCTTTTGCTTTTTTCATTAAATCAGCAAAAACTCATCTTTTCCTCCTTCTAATCTGCGTTTGGGTCCATAACCAAACTCCACCCTACCTATAGTTTTAGCAAAATAATGAATTCCTTTTAGACCACAGTGTGTGCATGGTGGTTTATTCCATTTTAATCTATGGTGGGTGGAAAGTCGTCCACCTCTTACCCAATACAAATGGGTCTCAACAGGTGCTGGAGATGAGATCTCTCAACATTCTTCAGGCAGTTTCAATAAACTCTAGATCCACACACTCTTTGGCCACCTTCTATCTCAGAGGCTTGTTCAATTAAACCAAAAACTACCTGACAA
>NW_015150737.1:796108-811169 GCF_000732505.1 Cyprinodon variegatus
CCTGGTGTAGTTTATACTGTGATCTAGCAGTGCAGTATCTCTGACCTCGGCAGGTATTTTATTGAGTGCAAACATTTTGATGAAAGCATTTTAAAAAGGAGCCACAATCACTTCTCACTCTGCCAGGATGGTAAAACTGAACGATCAGAAAGGTTAAAGCACCACGCCTTTTTTTCTGAGATAGAATTAACACTTTGGATGATAAAATAAAATCCCTGTTCAGGAAATCATAAACATAGGCAGAAGTAATATAACTCTTGTCCTGCATATTCAGGTATTGACCCCGATCAGTGGAAATGCCCTGATTATTTTCACCAATACCCAACATAGCTGGACGGAAGCCTTTCCACAACCCTCTTTTTTTTAGTACATCTATAACAAGAATGTCTTGTAACGCCATCTTCTATTTGAGAAACACATCAGTGAGTAAATGAGCTCCAGGCTGTATCAGAGGATTTCTAACCTTGGTTGGTTGTGCAGCACAGCAGTGAAGCGAGACCTGGAAAGGAAGAAGACAAACCCTACTTTAAGATTTTTAAATCACAAAGTATTTAAACAAATCCCAATGAGAGGAAAGCAAAAATAACTACAGGAAATAGTTGCAGGAAACATGAAAGCAGGGATAGATATAAAAATTATCATCAGATGCATTATGTCAGTGATTATGGCAACAGATGTTCTCTATTGTTTTTTTTCTTATGATTTTTTTTTTTTTTTTTGCTTCAGAAACCCTTAACAAAAATCTATATTAGTGACCATCCCATAAATTTAAATAATGCTAGGGTAAAAAATTGAGACTGGTAGATTGTGATGCTGCAAAGATTAACAGGCAGTCTTTTAATATACCTGTGACAGACTTTTAACTTCTCTATTCCTCATTTATTTGCATATTTTTTTAAGCCAGGAAGAGACTTTGACTAGATCCCATTTTAAGATTTCTTTTCCCAGTCTTTCAGAGGTGGATGTGCAAGTGTGCTTTGGATGTTTGTCCTGTTGAAAGAATCAAGTGTAATTCTTAAACTTAAGTTTCAATTTGACTTTTTTTTTTTTTTTTTTCTATAAGTCTTTCCATAAGGGTTTTGAGTTTTTTTTGTTTGTTTTTTTTTTTTTACAATAAAGCTCTTTGTTTAGTTTGGTCATCCATATTTTGGTCTTAGTACTCTTCCATTGATGCTTCATTTGCCCAGTCTCTTTCTTTCTGTGAAAGAATTAAGCTTTGCATTAACTGAGGCGTGTGATTCCTGCAGATATTTGAAAGTTGTTCCAGATTCTTCTGTGACCTCTTGGATGAATCCCTGATTATATCTTGAAATAATTTTGCAAGGCTGGATACTGCAAGGTTATCACTCTCCATTTGTAGAGAAAACATTTAAGTCCCAAAGGCTTGGAAAGAGGTTTAGAACCTTAACCATTCAATTTATCCATACATTTCTTTAGCCTGTTTTACCTTATCAGGCAGGTTCCTTTTAAAGAGATTTCAGGGATCTGGCAATTCATAAATTAATAAGGGTATCGCCTTGAACAGAGACTTCATGTTGGACCAGATAGAACATCAAATAACACTGATGGGAGCAATCATGAACTAGAAATAACCAACAGACAAAAAAAAACTTTAAATCTAACAGTTAGATGCTGATAATAATTCAACACATTTACTTTAATTTAGTTAAATTAGAAATTTCTAAAGATATACTTACAAATCATGGGAAAAATAAATGTCCTCTTCATCCTTCAGTCTTAGAAGATGTGAATTTAGGTCAGTTTGCAGATCAAAGCGTCTTTCTTAGTCAAAGTCACAAGGAGGTTTGAAACAGATTTAAAAGAAATTTGAATTATAGGTGATTAAATAAACTCCAAATAACAAATTTTTACACAATGAATTTGGTGATACTAAACACAACTTTAGATCATTTTGATTACCTGTTGTTTAAACTGTATCTGTACCTTCTCCTGTCCTGGATGAGAGTCTTTCCTTCTTTTAAAGCCAATTTGATATAAGATCATTTAATAAGAGTTGGTCCTTCAGTCATCGACAGCAGCAGGAGTTAAACGAATGTTTTATAGAAAAGGTTTTTTTCCTGTCAGCTTCTCTCATTTTCAGCCACAAAACTGTGGTCACTGTGACAAAATGGGTGAGGGCGTATGAAAGGGGTGATATACGTCGGTTGTGTTTTTTTCATAGAGTTTTAACCTCTTTAGAGCGCAGCTACAAGGAAGATTACAATTAAAAATTAACACAGATCTCTGATGATTACTGTCAGTTTCCCTGCATTAAAGGTCAGATTATGACCAGAAGGGTTATGAAGTAAATAACATATTTTTGTTATAAACTGATCTAAACCAATCTGTTACTTTCATGTTAAAGTTTTTGAACAATTGCCATAATTGTATTAGAATCGGTTACTTTGATATAACTTCTCTTAATTCCTCTTCCTGCACCTTAATGAACTATTTCATTGATATAATTTTATCAAAACAATGTTTTAAATGTCCTCTAATCCTCTGCTGACCCATGACTGTAAACCATTGTAGAGCTGAAACCTGCTCATGAACTGTGCTGATGACACTACTGTACTTGGCCTCATCAACAATTAGGATGAGACTCCTATTGAACCAAAGGAACCAGCTTGGTCCAATAGGGCTTCCAGGGCTCCATCAACATCCAGGACCTCTAGTGGAAGCTGAAAATAACCTCCTTTACCACTAAAAACAATAATGGTGAATTTCTACACTCCCTCTCCTCCTCTATCACTATCTGGTGCACTGCTGCCACCATCAGGGACAAGGACAGGCGGCAGCGTATCATCTGCTCTGCAGAACCCAGAGCCATGCATGAAAGATTACACCCGATCCCTCACATCCTGGACACAGACTGTTTCAGATGCTCCCCTCTGCCAGAAGGCTGCGCACCATCAGGACCAGAACCTTCAACAAAAAAAACATTCGAGCATGTGTGTGTGTATTTATATAATGTAATTTTATTTTATACTACTGTTTTTTTTTTAACTGTCATGGTGCTCTTGATTAACAATGTGCTTTTCTTTATTTCTGCATAGTCCTGTGTTCATGCGAGCTTTATGTTTATTTGTCTATGTTGCACATCATCCACAAAACACATTCCTTGGCTATAAAAAATAAACTGATTCTGATTTTGGGCTAAACTTAGGAAATCCTCCATGGTTTGAAGTCTCTTTATCAAGAATAAGAACTGGGTTTTAAAAATTAAAGCTAAAAAAAAAACTTTCCACAACATTGATCAAATATAAATTGCCCTGCGTTTTATGTAAAATGAAGTCCTGCATAAATTACTGTGGCTTTTAAAGTGGGAGAAAAGCTACAGCAGGTTATGAGGTTAAATCTGACCTGTCCATTAGATGGCAGTATCATGTAGCAGGAATAGACGACAAAAAGACTCCAGTCATGACCACATTGCTCTGTTCTGATGGGAATAAGAGGAAGTTAGCACTGCCAAGAGCAGACAGCAGACCTTAGATCTCATTAATATCCTGGAAAATGGAAAAAAGCTAAAAATGTTTTAGCCACCTGGTATAATCCGTTTCCCCAATAACATGGTACATAAACATAAACAAATTCATAAACAAATTTTGTAAATTTTAAAACTGTCATTATTTTTCTATATTATGTTTGAAACATTTATTTTATATTTTGAAATCCCAAATAATTAAGATAAATATGACTGTTGGTTTGATGATCTTTATGAAATGTATTTTCAATTCTCAATTCCAAATGTCTGCAGTAGCATTGCCCCAGGTATTTGCAATGGAGAAATCTGTCTGGATGGAAAGCGAAACATCTGGAAAGCGGAACACATTATATCAGATGGCTAAAATATATGATTCCCCTCTGATAACTCTGGCAAATAATAGTTAAATGTCACCAAATCCACAGGGTTTGTTGTTGACGAAGAGAGGAATAAACACAGTTAAAGACTTGCAGGTGAATTTATTTAATCCCATGTTATTGAGGGGGAACAGATTATTTCAGGCAGCTGAAATCTCCATTCTCTCCTCTCCCAGTGCCTCTCCTCCTCCCATATCTTTGGGAAACAAAGAGCAACTGTTTCCAAATTCTCAAAAATTGTTATGTGTGATAGCATGTCATATACTAGAAATGTCCTTAATCCAGTAATCTGTCATATTTTACATTAGAACGGGATTAACCAGAATGTCTACACTCTCATCTTTTCAGAAACTCTTTTTTTTGTGTCCTGCTATCAGCCAGTTTCCATCTTATATCACCAATTAAAAAATGATAAATACACACTACCTGTTGGAAAACTGTGTTTGGTGACATTTTTTAAGGTTTAAGGGACAGAAGTTGGAAAAAGACAAATTCTCTTGGCGTTTAAAATAACACAAAACAGTTTAAAAGTAACTTGTTTATTTATTTTACAATTTTGTAAACAACAGCTGCTGATTAAACTGGATGTTACAGGGGAACAGAATGTCATACAACACTGGGAAAAAAAAAAACCGGAAAGCAAGCAAAAAATTAAAACCCCGGGAAAACAATCCGGTTTACAAAAACCAAGGGCCAAAAACTCTGCTTCTTCACGATAATGCTACAGGCCTTTTAAAATAAAATCATGTTTATAAAACACAAAGCTTTATGTGTTTATTCATTTACAGTCTTTTTGTTTTTTTAAAGGATTAGAATCATCTCAGCATGACAAAAAAAGTTAAATCCAGGAAAACTTTGTAATGGGTAAAACTCTATCCATTATGCTTTCCTTGTTTGTTTGCTTTGTGTTGCTGTGGTTTGTTTGCACCAGAGTCCAATTTATGGACATAAAACAGATATGACTGAAGATATTTCATGTTGTTCTAAACCGCTGCTGCTCCTGCATGAGTGACTATTTGAGAGTCGAGGAAGGATTGGTTTAAATTCCAGAGGAACTGATGAGGATTATTACTGAGATCACAGCTTTGAAATATATTTTCAAACATATGGCTTCAGGAATCTAAAAAAAATATATAGCCTACTTGTATAAAACCAAATAAATGTGTTGATCCAAAACCAATGGATCAGTTTCTGAGCAATATATCGGCTATTCTAACCAAAACTGGTTTAACCAACTAGATTGTTTGTTTCGCCAACCAATCTATTCTCAGAGTTCAAAATGTTTTCATGTAATATAATATTCTACTTCCATAAGAATAGAAACCATATAACCTGCCCAGCAGCACCATCAATCATCAGTGACGTTAGGAGGGGGTGTGTTTTCAGTATTGTACCATAGTAGGAAGCAGCGCATTGAAAGGATTTCTCTTTGATGAACCTGACTTGTATTGCAGTTTCTAACTATGGAAGAATAATTCATCCAGTGGAAGCTGGTAAACCAAACAACAATGGGAAGCAGAGGCTTCTTTTCGTCAAATAAACCGGATTAAAACGCTGTTCTCTGAGAATTTTTGGGTAAGTTGTTTTGTTTTACGCACTTTCTTCTGCAACAATCCCGTCTGAACTTTTTTCTGCGCAATTTTCAGGAAGCATCCTCCTTTCTATAATTAGTTTAAATCTTTTAAATCGTATATCTCCTGGTTTCCCATGTAATTAGCACATAATAGGCTATATATGTTTTGGTTTTCAACATTTGTGTCTTTTTAAAAATTACTTTCTACTTCATCATTTTCCAGTATCTTTGTTTTTCATTTTTTTATAATTCAAAATGAATTTATGTTATTAAGCACTTCTACTCATCGCAGCAGAAGGGAAATATATTTAAAATGGATCAAAAGGGAAACAAAATGACGCATATTCAGATTTATAGTAAATCTCTAGAGGGTTATATTTTGTTTCATTTCACAGGTGTACAGGATGTTGAAGTGGAGAATCATGCTGTTGGTTCTGGTGCTGACTGGGGTTCGGTTACCTCCCGGAGAAGGTGACAAAAAATCTAACTTTATTGGCAAACTCTGCTTAGATCTATGTTTAAAAAGATAATTTATTTTACTGTTCTTAAACTTAAACCCAGGTTATAATTATTAATGTTACTGCTGTTGTTATTAGGATCATTATGAAACCACTGACGTGGCATTCATTATTAGTCTCTAAGTAAAAGTGCATACCAGAGACATGCAGTGTCTGCTCTTTATTATAATCAAACCAGGATATAGGCCCGAAAATTCATGTTCTTTTCTTTAATTCACAGTTATTATATTAAAGTATTGGTATTCTGTGTGGTAGACGAACACCAAGGGGTTCATTATTGTGAAATGGAAAAAAAATGTAGGGTTTTCTGATTCCCTGCAATAACAGCAGTTTGTGGTTTATCTCTTTGGTTTGGCCTTCTAGCAATGAAGTAGGCCTATATTTTTGTAGTAGTGTGATACGTGTAGAATAAATTCCTTTATAACTTAAGCTGTTTTCATATTTCCTACTTTCTACTCCTTCTTCCAGTTATTGTTTCTCATCCTGTCTTTTTGATCTCATAAACCATATTTTTCTTTCCTCATATCATATTTTCTCTTTTTTTTATAGAAGTAACTCTCTTCCTCTCTCTGGTTTATTTCTATGTTAAAGGTAGTGGAGGTTGTTCTTTTACCAGGTGCATCATCAAAATAAGTGGTCCTCATAATTGTCAATCATTCTGGTGATATGTTTACGTAAGGCCGTCCTACGTGCTCGTCCCCATTTTCACTTACTGGTGGTGAGTCTGACATAGTGGGAATTCTTTTGGAAAGTAAGCTTGTATGAGCAATGCAAACAGCAACTTTTAAACATGAAGATAAATGGGCTGGTGCATGCCCTCTTTAATAGTTCCTTCTTGGGAGCATCTTTTTTAAGTGGATTGGGTGGGTCCTTTAAAAAATTCATGAAAATCCTTCACAATGCCTTTACGTAAAACTTTCTCAAGTTGGGTAGAATGCATTCCTTTTTATTATTTTTGCAGCATGGGTGGAAAGTAACCAGTTACATTTACCCCAGTCATTGTAATAAAGTACCGCCTATCTGTACTTCTTTCTAACACTGATTGAAGTAATGACTTCTCCGTTATCAGATGATGTTCCTGTTCAGATTTTGAAATATTTCTTCATTATTTAATTTTTCCTTTAATTTATCCTCAGTCTTATCCCTGACATGACTGCTGTGGTCCTCTTTCTTTATGGAGCTGTTACCTGGATTTATACTGAGATTAAATTAAAGAGCAGACTCTTAATGACCTTCTGAAGGTCATCGGTTTGTTTGATTTTATTAATATGTATCAGAGTAAAGAGGGTCATATTAAAGCTCGCACTGAACTTTTACATGATATTTTGAATGTTTTCGGTGTAAATATCCCAGAGTTCCACTTTATGTGCTGCTCTTTACAACATGTTGTTTTATCAAATAAAATAAATGATGATAATGTCAATGTTTGTGGTTAAAATGGGAAATGTGTGGAAAAGTTCATGTGGTTTGAATGAGTATGAAATATGTTGATCCTCTTTAAGTTTATCCTTTTAATCCAATTTATTGTCCTTATTAGTGACATTCTTTAGAATGCAATGAGCAGACCTACTGTTAATTAGCCTGATCAGATGTTTCTGATGACTTTATAAGCCTGTGAGCCTCATACTCTGATCTATACATTCTGACTCCTGCAGGTAAACACCTGATGGATGGAAACGGCACTCAGGACGTCTATGAGGCGGAAGAACACTCCAACATCACGCTGAAACTTTCCTCTCCAGTTATCACTACCTCCAGCAGGATGTACATGGATCTGATCAATAAGGAGCCTCTAAGGTCTATTTATCAGTATGACAGCACATATCAGCCTGAGCCGTACATGGATGAAACTTTAAGAGGCCGATTCCAGTGTGATCTACAGCGAGATGAGGACGGACAGATCCGATGTCTCCTGAGGGACCTGAAGTTCAGCGACGCAGGACGGTATCAATCTTTCATTAAGGCTGATGGAAAAAGCACTTTCACAAATTTTGAGGTTGTCGTAAAAGGTGAGAAAGCTGACACACACTAGACAGGGAACGAAGATGTATTGTTCACCACTGTCACAAAAACATCAGTTATAACCTCATGTTGCTCTCTTAATGAATTTTAATGTAATTTTTATATTTGGATGCATGTAACATCTAATGATAAACAAATAGTTGACAATTTGAATTTATCCATTGTACTCGCCAAACACTTGTGGTTTCCTGTGCCAGAGCATGACTGAGCCACTGCTGTGCTACACTGTAGTTAAGGTTTACTGTGATCCATGGACACAAAAAAGGCTCACAGAACAGAACCCCTAACTTTAAATAGTTGCGAGCAAAATGGTCTCATGCAATTTTTGCAGCAGGTCCTTGGACTCAGTCAAGAGGTTTAACCTACCTGTCTCCTCAGGATTCAGGAGGTCGCTAACTTCCTGCTGCCAGACCCAGGTGGTATAACCACTGGTCTTTTAAGTTTAAACCTATTAACCAGGCTTCCAGATGTACCTCTATCAGACTTCTGGCCATTGGTTATGATTAATATCCTTTCCTTGTTTGTGCAAAGATTCTCCTTCCAAACCTTTTTGACCAGTTTAGTAGAGTAAAATCTCACCATGTTCAGGTATTTGACGTGTTGCTTCTCCAATAAACTGGAAGAAATGAAAGAAAGCCGTCTGGCTGCATAGGTGTGCTCTATGCCAGGGGTTACCAAAGTGGGGGATAGATCTCCCCTAGGGGTCACAAGATGGCAAGCGGATGAGGTCAGTTAATGTGATAAAATCCCTGAGGTATATGGAGGGCCAACCTATATAAAGAAATACATGAATGTCCCATGAAACTATAGAATGTGCCATAAAATATCTTAAATATAATATAAATATAATTACTACCGTATATATTTATGCATTAATATAGATTAAAGTAATAATGTGTATGTTTGGACAGGCAGAATTATTTGGGAACTCCTGATCTAGACTATACCTTATTTAAAATAATGTGTTGTTTATTTATTTTATTTTGTTTTTTCAGCTGTTACTGTCATGCAAGAAGCTCGAGAAGAAACTCTCAATGATACAAGACGGAAGAGGCCCGGGGTTTGTGGGTCTTTCAGTTTGTTTGGACTATTATTAGCATTACACCGTCCTTGCATTAATGCAGTGAATAAGTTAGGTATACAAGGGACTGCAGCTTCTTCCAGCATGGTTCATCTATCTTTTTTGCAATATCATGGATTTTCCCTTTCCACCATTTCCTCTATGTATTGCTGGGAAAACCATTCATCATGTGAGATTTTAAAATGTGAAGAAATTGATATAATTGTCTTTTTAAAGTGTTTCTGCAGCAAACTATTTCACAAACTATGACTATATAATAACTATTTTAAATAGTATATGTTATGTTTTATGTTGTATATAGTATATATATATATATATATATATATACATATATATATATATATATATATATATATAGGTTCTACTTAGCCAACTAACCAGGTGAGTCCAATCTGCACAGGTTAATTCACGGTGAAGATTGGACTCACTTGCTTCAGTGGCTGGGTAGAACTAATACATGACATGGAGATGACTTGTTGACTCCACATTGCCCATGTCTGATATATATACACTCCACATTAAACTTGGCTATACGGTATGGGAGTGATCTTTTTTTTCTATCCCCTTCAATGGTTGATTTTAATAGAGTTAATGATTGTTATTTATATTTTTCACATTTCCTTTGAAGGACAGGTTCTGTTTATTGGTTCTTCAGATGTTTAAATGTCGATGTTTAAATGTTTAGAAATTGTTTTGGTCAGTCCATCTGATCTGACTCTGTGTGAATTTGAAATGAAGAAAATGAAATTGTGATTTGTTCTAAAATAAAAAAGGCTGGTTTACTATTTCTTATGTTTTTTTTTTATATTATTCACATAGATTTTCCACAGCCAGAAGTATGAGTGTTCAAGTGAAAACAGCAGTTAATTGTTTTGGTTTGCTTGTGTTGATAATGAGACCTTAAATAAACTAAGATAAAAATCTGATGCACTGATTTCCCACTAGTTAACTGTCAGCACTTTTACCAAATGTTTGTTAGACAGTCAACCTTATCTTTTTTGGTTTGTTTATTTCAAAGGTTTATTTTCAAACTCCCTGGCATTAAGTTTAGCCCTCTTATGAAAGCAATCCTAAGGTTCATGTTTAAAGAATAAAAAGAAAAACAAAAAATAGAATTAATCATATTTAGTTGGAAGTTAGTTTGCTTCTGAATCATAAAAAGTAGCTTATGTAAATAAAGGCACAATTTCCTTTTTTTTGTTAAAGCTGGAAAGTTTAAGATAATTTTGTTGAGTGAGAATGTATTAAATCAAAATTAATTTCCTGAATATTTATTCATTTATTTTAAACAAATGTTAAAATGAAAATAAACAAACACAAACAAACTACTTTGTTACATTTATGTCTGAGACGTCCCCTGATATAAGCTAAGGCCTCAGACATTAAAAAGCAATGATCAGTGCTAATGTGTGGATTATTTGGTAACGTTTAATATTTTTATTTGCTTTATGTAGGACAGACTTTGCATCTAAGGCAATTCTTTTTTATTGCAGAAATGCTTTTTGTTTTCTAAATGTATCAGTTGTTCTTGCAGCCAGGCTCAGAAAGTCATACTGCTCTGTCGGCATGCAGAAGCTTGGCGACCAAACTGGTCCAGCAGGTTTTCTTTATTATGTTTTCATCAGGGCTGTGGCTCCCACACCTGTTGAAATTAAACTAGAATGAAAGCAAAAGATCAAACAGAAAGGGTTTAAAGCAATAATTTTTTTTTATTTTTTAGAATGGCAACAAACAGCAATTCAATTTTAAGAAAATTGCACAAAAAGACTAAAAACATGGTCATACTCTGATGTTAACGTTGAAAAATACATGATTGTGAACATGAACATAGCATTTATACAGCAGCCATTAGTGAACTCTTTTTTATAGTGGTTTTGAATAGATTTCAGCTGATGACTTTAGATTAACTCTCAGATCATTGGTCCTCGGTCATTATTCTGTTGGTTCAAACAAACCAGACAGAATAAAATTAGTAAAAGTACACTCTCTCCCATATAAACAGTGTATTACAAAGATCAAACAGACAGTGTTTAAAGATATCATGAAGAGGGGACAGTAGCGTCGGATGAAGGATTTTGACTTGAAATCGATCTGCAGCTGTAAAGCATCCCCAAGGCAGGAACTCAGACACCAAAGGTTTCTGTACTTGAAGCTGCCTGGTTTATAAAAGTGCAAAAGCTTTAAACTGGATGAACTTCTGGATCTTTCTCTTATTACAGGTTTTTTAGAATCAATCAGGGAAATATTAATTATAAGTTTAACTGTTTTTCTATTTCTGGTGTTGATCAGCAATACTACAGCTTAAATTTTCCCACAAACCTTTAACAACAGAAACTTATCTAAACTCAAAGAAAGCATGTTTTTTTTACTGATTTCTGTTCTTTTAGTGTTGCAGCAGTCAGAAACAATCTACTTACAAAATCCAAACAGATCTGACTAAAAAGAGAGAAAAACATGTCAGCATGTTTTTCAAACTGAATTAATTCTTATTGTGACCCTGGAAAGTAATTAACTTTAAAAACTTGGGAAGCTTTCTATTTTGGTACTTTATCTTCTAAATAGTATATATGTCAGGACTTGCTCTGTTTATTTCCCTGTAACCTGATCAGCCTAAAGTGTCAGTATGAAAACTGATCTCACACAAGAAAACAGTTTCGTTTTTAATGAAAGCTGTGAGCTAAAATGGTCTGACTGGTTCCTCTGGGCCTTTATGTCTCTGACATCAGTCCTTAGGGAGAACAAAAGCAGGAATTTTCCGGCAACATTTTATTATTATGGAAACTCTGATTTGTTCCAATCTTCAGTGAGCTGACATGTTGTTGTTGCATCATAAACTTGTTTAGTTGGTGATGAAATCCAGCAGCTGTGGTGGAACAGGACAGGTGAACAACAGCAGGATGAAGCCTTCCTGGACCATCAGCACCACCTCCTTTATGATCTGAGGCAGCTCTGCAGCTCCTCCAATGACTGACTGATAATAGCTGAGAGCAAAAGTAAACACTTCATTCATTTCTTTCTACCGCCATCATAACACCATTGAGACCAGTTATCATCCCTGTCTCCTCCCAGCATTTCTTTCCATGGTGCCAAAGAGTTTAGATTATCTGCCTTTAATGTTTTTTCTGTAAAAAGAAAAGCAAATGAGAGATAAAGAAAAAGTGCATGTAAGGAAAAGTCTGCGTCTTCAAAGCTGGTAAACCCCGACTTACTCACTAGATGGCAGTAGTGCAGCACGATTACAGATTATCAACAGGTCAGAGCTTCACTCCTACATAAGGTTGCCTGCTGTTCCTTGAAAACAGGAGCTTTCTTTAATTTAGAAGCAAACGTTTGCATCGAATTAAATTAAGGCCAGTGTTAAATGTTGAAATAATTTTAAAAACTTAACAAAAGCCATGAAATGGTTAATCATATTTGTAGGGTGAAAGATAATTTTCACAAAGCTACAAAAAAGTACAGACACACAATATACACAAAATATATCAATATAAATTTAGATATATTGTACAGAACACATGTAAAATATGTAATTACATGAAAATAGACTGTTGATGATATATATATATATATATATATATATATATATATATATATATATATATATATATATATATATATATATATATATAAAAAGACGAAAGAAATAAATGCAGGAAGAACCGTCCTAACCACGCACCACTGCTCATCAACAGCTCAGCTGCAGAGGTGGTCAGCTGCACCAAATTCCTGGGGTGCACATCACAGACTTAAGGCTGCAGGAGCAGGGGCGGATCTAGAAAAATATTTATGGGGTGGCGAGAGGGGGGCAGGAATTTTTGAGAGGTGGCAACATATGGCATTTGTTTACACTGAATTTAATCACAGTTATCACAGTTTGGTGAGAATAGTATGTAGAGTATGTGTTTCATGTGAAGCAGTTCATATTAGAAATACATCGTACAATGAGATCTCACCTAATAGGACATAGAAGAACGATTACACTACTTCTAGAGGGGCATTATCACAGGAAAGGTATTAAGGTAAGACACAGGTGCTGAGGTGCAGATGTGTGAGATTCACTGTCAGAGAGGAAGCTTTGCAGCATTTGCACAAGAAGAAACTATAGAAAGAAAAAAGTTACCCATCAGAGATCTATGGACTGAGCTGGAATAAAGTGAGCAGAACTACACAGTAGAAATAAATTGTTCCTCAGTAACTTGACATACAGCAGTTAAGGCATCATGAAAGGGACATTTCATGCATGTAGATCTGCTGTAGATAGAGCTGCTGTATCAACAAATCAACAAAAAGGCAGGTACTGCATGTTACAACAAAAACTCCACAAATCTGAAAAGAAGCAACAAAAAAATACATTTTGCTTCCAATCTGTAAAAGAAAAAAACCTTTTGTGAGTAGGTTCATACAGGTCATTACTGGATAGTTTCATACTATATATACAAAAAAAAAAGAAACAACAACACTGCTTCGTATTAAGCAGGATTTACACCAGTATCACATTTTTAAATTTACTTTTAACACTTTTGGTTTTATTAAAGGAAATATCAGACTTTCTCAGGTGCCAAAACAAAATGTAACATCTCTGTAAAGGCTCACCAGAGAGCATAACATAAAGTTAACATGACTATAACAGCTAACAATATTGTGCTTTCATTATGATTTAATTTCTCGATAGATAGTTAAACAGTTTTTACCAGTTTTCATCCTGTGTCACCCATCACCCCTGGCTCCCTCTCTTTGCCCCGCTCGTGCTGCATTCACTGCAGTCCGACATTGGAAATTAGCGGTCGCAATTCTCAAATTATCCATAATTTATAAGCCTCGCCACCCCTACCGCCAACTGGGGTGGCAGCAGGCGTGGCAAGGCTGTCATTTAGGGTGGCTATTGCCACCCTATGCCACCCCAGTAGATCCGCCTATGTGCAGGAGCATTATCTTCACTGCTTCTGTCCAACCATCTCTGGTCCCAGTGACTACAGTAGGCTGTTATAAATAAAAAAAAAAAAAAGCTGTATGTGTTTTCCATTTATATTTTTTTAAGGATTAGAAACATCTCAGCATAAAAAAAAAAAAGGTAAATACAGGAAAACTTTGTAATCAGAAGAAATCTTTATGCATTTAGCTTTCCTTGGATGATTGCTTTATGTTCCTGTGGTTTGTTTGCACCAGTGTCCAATTTATGGACATTAAAAGAAATATGAATGAAGATATTTCATGTTGTCCCCAACAGCTGCTGCTCCTGCATGAGTGACTATAAGAGAGTCGAGGAAGGATTGGTTTAAATTCCAGAGAAGCTGATGAGGATTATTACTGACAAAACAGCTTTTCATTATGTTTTGAACATAGAAATGGCTTCAGGAATATAAATAAATAAAAAAATTAATTAATCTCTTTTTTTTTTGTAAAGCAAATGATGAATCAATATTCTTGGTTTTTCTTGAAGGTTTAAATTAAGCTGGCCAGATGGTGGCACTCTGGGTCAATTAATAGAAGGCTAATACAGTCGTTGACATAATTATTAAATAAAGCTTCAAGTCTTTAAGCTTTAAGTTTATTTCAATTCACAAATTCCTTCATGCATTTTGTAGGATTTCGACTTTAAAGAAAAACAGGCCCAACCAGCTGTATCAGAAATCACTGCAACAAAATAAGACCATTTTAAAGACTATTTTTTTTATAAACTGCATATTTTGTTGCTTCGGTTAAAAAGCCGGAGATCATTTAGAATTGTGCTCTTTTTACACTTTTAATTCATTTCAGATTAAAAGGTCCTGGAAAAACGTTTCTCAAATAAATGAATTTTGCTTCTCAGGTATTTTAGTGCTACCATTTTTTTTTTTGTTTTGTTTATTTGTAATGTGTTTTGATAATGCAAAAACATTACAATTCATGATTATAGAAGTTACAGGAATGACATTCTACCCGATGTTTGGTTCAGTGTTTCTTACAGTGACGTTAGGAGGAGCTGTGCTTTCATTATTGTACCATAGTAGGAAGCAGCGCATTGAA
>NW_015150737.1:811553-813175 GCF_000732505.1 Cyprinodon variegatus
TGATATTCTAATTTTATGACCAGCACCTGTATATTCTGTTTAACACTTCCTCACTGACGTTTTATCTGAACGTTTTCCAATATATTTTTCCTTTCTTTACAATAAGATAAAACATGTTATTAGGCACTTCTACTAATGTTCGAAATGGACCAAAAGTGAAACAAAAGTCATTTCCCCATCTTGTCATTACCCAGCAGCCCTTGCGGCTACTCCAACTTCAGGACACAGCAATGACTGCCTGAGTGATTGGTGGAAAAAGGGGAAATAAGGGAAATAACTATTATGTAGGCCTATAATTCAGAATTCATGTTTATCTGACTGAACAGTTATTAAACTCAAATAGATCTTATTGGATATTATTTATTTTCATCAGCAGTTATCATAGCAGGAAAGCTTTCTCAAGAACTTTGTGATGCATTTTTGAAACAGAAGATGAATCCCAGGTCTAATGCACCACCTGGCTTGAGAAATCTGATCAAAGACTTACTTTTACTTATTATTTAGGGAGCACACGCATATCATCCTTATCTTATTTTATTCTTATATCTTATTTTTACTTACAATTTATTTTTTTTCTCTTCTGTAAATGGTTGCACTGCAAGAACAAAATTTCCCACAAGGGATTGATAAAGGAATTCTGATTTATTGTTTTGGCAAAAATACTTCTGAACTATAGGCCTACATAATAGGTCATGATGAACTGTTTACAGTCAGTATCTTTGTGTCAGTCAGTCTAAACTCTTATTTCCCCTTTTTCCAGCAGTCACAGCAGTGTGCTATGAAGGTGGAGTAGCCACAAAGTGCTGCTGGGTAATGACAAGATGGGGAAATGACTATTAATGTTTCACTTTTGGTCCATTTGGGACATGAATAGAAGTGTTTAATAACATGTTTTGTCTTATTATAAAGAAAGGACAAATATACTACAAAATGTAAGTGAGTAATTGTTAAGAAAAACATATATAGCCTATATTACTTTGCTTATTACATCAGAAACCTGGAGATATAGTGTTTAAACTAATTATAGAGATTAATTCCAATATTAATTCCAAGATTACAGTAAAATGAATCAAGATTAAAGAAAGTAATCTATGCCCACCACTAAAAATTACGCATATTCAGATTTATAGTAAATCCCTAGAGGGTTATATTGTGTGTCATTTCACAGGTGTACACGATGTTGAAGTGGAGAATCATGCTGTTGGTTCTGGTGCTGACTGGGGTTCAGTTTCCTCCTGCAGAAGGTGAAAAAAAATCTAACTTTATTGGCAAACTCTGCTTAGATCTATGTTTAAAAAAGATCATATAGTTTACTGTTCTTAAACTTAAACCCAGGTTATTATTAATAGTGTTGTTGTTATTAGCATCATTATGAAAACAATGACGTGGCATTAATTATTAGTCTCCATGTAAAAGTGCATACCAGAGACATGCAGTGTCTGCTCCTTATTATAGTCAAGCTTCCAGGTTATAGGCCCTGAAAATTCATGCTCCTTCCTTTAATTCACAATTATTATATAAAAGTATTGGGATTCTGTGTGGTAGATCAACACCAAGGGGTTCATTATTGTGTAATGGAAAAAAATGTAGGGTTTTCTGATTCCCTGCAATAACAGCAGTTT
>NW_015150737.1:814362-819885 GCF_000732505.1 Cyprinodon variegatus
ACTGAGTGGAAATAAATACTGATCTAAGTAATACCCTCTACATTACCAGATGAAGGTCATGTTTAGATTTTGAACTATCGCTTTACTTTTCAAAAATTCACAAAAATCCTCCACTATACCTTTAGGTAAATCTTTCTAAAGTTGGGTAGATTGCATTCCTTTGTATTATCTTGCAGCATTGGTGGAAAGTAAAAATTTACATTTACTCAGTGGAAATAAATACTAATTTAATGACTTCTCCGTTACCAGATGATGGTCCTGTTCAGGGCGTCATATTAAAGCTCCCACTGAACTTTTACATGATATTTTGAATGTTTCGGTGTAAATATCCCAGAGTTCCACTTTATGTGCTGCTCTTTACAACATGTTGCTTTATCAAATAAAATAAATGATGATAATGTTAACGTTTGTGGTCAAAATGGGAAACTTGTGGAAAAGTTCATGTGGTTTGAATGAGTATGAAATATGTTGATCCTCTTTAAGTTTAACCTTTTAATCAAATTTATTCTCCTTATTAGTGACAATCTTTAAAATGCAATGAGCAGAGCTACTGTTAGTTAGCCTGATCAGATGGTTCTGAGGACTTTATCAGCCTGTGAGCCTCATACTCTAATCCATACATTCTGACTCCTGCAGGTAAACCCCTGATGGATGGAAACGGCACTCAGGACGTCTATGAGGCGGAAGAACACTCCAACATCACGCTGACATTGTCGTCTCCAGTTATCACTACCTCCAGCAGGATGTACATGGATCTGATCAATAAGGAGCCTCTAAGGTGCATTTATCGGTATGACAGCACATATCAACCTGAGCCGTACATGGATGAAACACTAAGAGGCCGATTCCAGTGTGATCTACAGCGAGATGAGGACGGACAGATCCAATGTCTCCTGAAAGACCTGAAGTTCAGCGACGCAGGACGCTATCAAGCTTTCATTAGGGTTGATGGAAGAAGCACTTTCACAAATTTGGAGGTTGTCGTCAAAGGTGGGAATCAGGNGTTTAGATTTTGAACTATCGCTTTACTTTTCAAAATATCACAAAAATCCTCCACTATACCTTTGAATACATTTTTCTAAAGTTGGGTAGATTGCGTTCCTTTGTATTATTCTGCAGCATTGGTGGAAAGTAACCATTTACATTTACCTCAGTCATTGTACTGAAGTACTGCCTATCTGTACTTTCTGCTAAATAGTTCATAAAAGCTGAATTTTGGTGGAAATAAATACTGATTGAAGTAATGACTTCTCCGTTACCAGATGATGGTCCTGTTCAGATTTTGAAATATTTCTTCATTATTTAACTTTTCCTTTAATTTATCCTCAGTCTTATCCCTGACATGACTGCTGTGGTCCTCTGTCTTTATGGAGCTGTTACCTGGATTTATACTGAGATTAAATTAAAGAGCAGACTACTAATGACCTTCTGAAGGTCATCAGTTTGTTTGATTTTATTAATATGTATCAGAGTAAAGAGGGTCATATTACAGCTCGCTCTGAACTTTTACATCATTATTTGAATGTAAATATCCCAGAGTTCCACTTTATGTGCTGCTATTTACAACATGTTTTTTCATCAAATAAAATAAATGATGATAATGTCAATGTTTGTGGTTAAAATGGGAAACGTGTGGAAAAGTTCATGTGGTTTTAATGAGTATGAAATATGTTGATCCTCTTTAAGTTTATCCTTTTAATCCATTTTATTCTCCTTGTTAGTGACAATCTTTAAAATGCAATGAGCAGAGCTACTGTTAGTTAGCCTGATCAGATGTTTCTGAGGACTTTATCAGCCTGTGAGCCTCATACTCTGATCCATACATTCTGACTCCTGCAGGTAAACACCTGATGGATGGAAACGGCACTCAGGACGTCTATGAGGCGGAAGAACACTCCAACATCACGCTGACATTGTCGTCTCCAGTTTTCTCTTCCTCCAGCAGGATGTACATGGATCTGATCAATAAGGAGCCTCTAAGGTGCATTTATCGATATGACAGCACATATCAGCCTGAGCCGTACATGGATGAAACACTAAGAGGCCGATTCCAGTGTGATCTACAGCAAGATGAGGACGGACAGATCCGATGTCTCCTGAGGGACCTGAAGTTTAGCGACGCAGGACGCTATCAATCCTTCATTAGGGTTGATGGAAGAAGCACTTTCACAAATTTGGAGGTTGTCGTCAAAGGTGGGAATCAGGGAACTAAGCATGTGACCAATGATTTGATNTTCATTAGGGTTGATGGAAGAAGCACTTTCACAAATTTGGAGGTTGTCGTCAAAGGTGGGAATCAGGGAACTAAGCATGTGACCAATGATTTGATTGATTTAATCTATTGACAGCAATATAATGTTGCAATAAGGAATAGTGAACACCTGCTCCACCTTGTTGGGCCAAATTTATAAATTATAGACTGTTTCCTATAAAAAATGAAATAAAAGAACAATCTAGTTACTGTTATCTCAATAATATTACCAGGGTTTTATTATTATAATTTTCAATATGTAACATTTTTTTTTTATTATTTGTTTATTATTTGATTCAAATATTAAATACACCATTATATTAACAAACACATTATTAAATAATTAAATGTCCCAATAAATTATTAAAATACATATAAAATGTAGAAATAAAATGATGAAAATCATCTTCATTTTATTTAGAAAATAGATTTATTAAAAACTAATTGTAATAACTTTTAAATGTCTTTATAAATAAATCTAAGATAAAGTAATTATGTATATTTTTACGTTTGTTTAGGTATGTTTTTGCTTAATCTGTTTATTTTTAAAACCCTGTATAGTTTGTATTTTTTCAATATACCTACGTTAATGCAGAGGCTGAATCTTTTTTGGTAAAACTATACAGGCAAACACTAAATAGTGAAAATAACCTGTGTGGGTTTGTTAAAAACAGCACAAAAAAAAAAGTTATTTATTATTGTTTTTGTGTTTTGGTTTTTTTTCAGCTGTAAGAGAAGCAACTCAAGAAGAGTCTTTAAATGCAACACAACGTGAGAGGCCTGGGATGTATGTGGCTTTTGGTTTATTTGGACTGACATTAGTAAGACAATATCATTGCACCAAGTCATTGATGGAAGGTCACCGCGGTTATCCAGCTGTTTCCATGTCAACCTCACCTCGGGTAGCTTCCCTTTCCCCCACTGATTACATGCCTTGCTGCAAACCCCGTTTCTCTTATGTAATTTTAAAATTCAAAGAAAGGGAAATATTTCGCTGGGAGCATGACCATTGGATATCAGATATTTTCTTCTGATCCTTTACATTTTCCTAAAAGATGTTATTTTTCCACAGTGAACTCAGCTACAAAGTAAGGCATTGATTTTATTGTAATTATTATTAATATCTAGTGTTGTGCCGATGCCATTTTTTGACCCTGATACCGATACCTGGCTGTGCAGTATTGGCCGATACCATCTGTTTGAAATTGATGTGTGTGTGTATATATGAAGAACTGCATACTACTTGGATGGAAAATAATTGCCGTCATGGCTTTATCCAGCTGCTGCCTACCTTTGTGAAGCAGGAAAAAGACTAAAACAAAGTGAATCCAGTAGAACTTATTATTCCCTAACTGTATTGGGTGACAATAGTTGAATAAACTTTTGGCTCTAAAATTGCCCTATGGAATCGGTGTAACACTATTAATTTCCCCTTCCAGTTTTTCTTATCTGAAGCCACTTTATCTAAACATGCCTGAAGTGATTTATTTCTCCTTTAATAATTTCCCATAAGATTGTATTTATCTCAAAAGGCAGGCTACCCAGTTACTATGTTACTGTTTTGGTTGTTACTGTAATACGTTTATAGCTTTAAGGTTCCGCTGATCCATTGCAAAGCTGCTGCTCTCATTGGCTTTATCGTTAAGAAGTTTGTTTTTCTTACAGGTCTAATGTTTCAATCAAAACAAGCAAGTATTGATCTTTCTTTAAGGTGGAAATCCATTGCCTGAATACGCTGCATGTTTTGCTTTACATTCATAGAGAATATTTATCCTATGGGATAAGGATTAATGTGCATAATGTACTGTTTCAGCTAAGGGTTCATTTATAATCACCCTGCATGTAGCACCACTTCAAATTATCCTGCTGCTATTTGTTGGGAATCAGCAATAAAAACAATATGGTGGGTTTATTAAATGCACCCGACCCTGTTGCCACATGCACTTTATTGGCTGAACAAACTTGCAATCCCCCCACCTTTCAATCTATGCTGAAAAAGTATGTGAATCTTAAAAAATGAAAAAAATTAAACATGTCTCTACATTTCTAATAAAAATACAACGGTTACACGTATTGTATTGTGAACCTGGAATGTAATAAAGAAGCTTTCTGTTTTGTTTTTCCATCCTCAGTCTGAATAGTGTATCTGTCGGGACTTGCTTATTGCCTATTTCCCTGTAACCTGATCAGCCTCATGGGGCAGAATGAAAAGAACAAAAAAAAAATCATACACTAAGAAGTTTTGTTTTTAATGAAAGCTGTTAGTTAAAATGGTCTGACTGGTTCCTCTGGGCCTTTACTGTATGTCTCTGACATCAGTCCATGTCAAGAATAACCTCAGGAATCTTCCACTAACATTTCTTATTTTAGAAGCTCTGATTTGTCCCATCATTAGTAAGCTGACATGTTGTTATTGTGTCATCTAGACGTTTAGCTGGTGATGAAAGCCCCCAGCTGTGGGGGAACTGATGTTTCTAATAAAAATACACAAGTGTAAAATGCTTTTTAGTTTGAACCGCTATTTTTTTGCATAGCAGCTGAAGATATAAAGCGGTTGGAGGAGATGTTGTCAGAAGGCTCAGAACATAAGAACTAGAATTCAGGCGGGACAGAAAGTGGTATATTCAAAAAAGAGTTCATTAATAAAGCGTGCAGCTGCTCAGTCTGTACTCAGAAGTAGTGCTGTCCAGAGCAGTGGAACTCCTTTTCCTTTATGCTGAGACGGTACCAGAGATCCAGGTGAGAAAAGAAGCAGCATCCTTTAGCAGCCACAGCACGCATGGGAACCAAAAGATCCAGAATGGTAATTCAAGCCGTGGTGAGAAGACAGGTCAAGGGTCAGCGCCAGGAGGAATCCAGGTATCAGTCCAAAACAACAACAAAAACAGGCAAACGGAGCAAGTAGGCATGGTTGAAAACTCAGAGGTCCCTGGGCCGAACCGGCAGAACCAAACGTTAGAGGAAACCTAGAGACTTAGACCTTAGACTTGCAATAAAGCTTGAATAATCTGTCAACAAAGGCTGCGTTGCAGAGGAAAGCAGAGCAGAGCAACATGGAAATAAACCCAGCCTAAAGGTGCCAAGATCAGTACAGATGTAGCAGCGGTAAGGAGACGATACAGACGGTTGGAACATAAAATAATCTCTATGTGACTCCATCTATTAAGCAAATCTGATAAGATGGAAAAGCTGTGTATGTAGACCAGACAGCCCTGCAGGTAATAAACTGCAAACTGGCAGAAGTATCAAAATGTTTCTTACTGAAGTAGAAG
>NW_015150737.1:820855-833716 GCF_000732505.1 Cyprinodon variegatus
CCATGATAAAAAGGAGCTTAAATTAAACCAAACTAAGAAGTCTTTTTTATTATTTAATGAGTAGAAAATGGAGATAAATGTAAGGAGTAAAAGTAAAAAGTTGTCTAGACAATATTTAATCCAGTAAATTATAGATAACCAAAATTTCTAATTAAGTAAAGTGACAAAGTATTTGTACTCTATTACTGGACACCACTGACAGCTACTAATCATCAGTGTGGAATATGTGATCAGTTTTTTAAAAACCTCATAACAAAGGACAAAAATCAGTAATTAGCATTAGTGGAACAGCTGTTGTCCAGAAATCTGAAATAAAATCCATTAAAATATGAATGTTCATCCTTCCATAGGTAAAAACAAACATTTGTTATGTTTAAAGCATTTAAGACACGCAACTATATAATGACCCCCAAGATTCAACCATTCAGTGCTTAGAGACACCTAAAAAAATCTCCCGCAGGCCTCACTATCAGCATGCTAGATATTAAACAATGATGATTTAGGCTGATTTTGCAGTCTGGTAACACCTCCTCTTTGTTTGTTTGTTGATATAAAGACTATATTTTTTTATAGATGGGTGATGGCAGTCAGTCATCTGGAGATTTATAGAAACAGGTTTGGTAAGCTTTATGTGATAATCCTTGACTGCTTTCTGGTTTTAGGAAGATTTAATTCCAATTCAGAAGTTCCTATTCTCTGCTCTCCAACTATCCCTTTGTTCAGTCCATCTGCTGTGGCTCTGTGAATTTGACCTGGAAAAAAGAAAAATGATTTGCTCTAATATAAAAAAAGGCTGGTTTACTATTTCTATGTTGTTTTTTTGTTGTTGTTGTTGTTTTTATATTTTATTCACTTAGATTTTCCACAGCCAGAAGTATGACTGTTCAGGAGAAACAGCAGTGAGTGTTTTGGGGGCTGCCTATCTATAATCAAAGGAAATGTTATTAACCATTATCTATTTTTTTGTTGGGTTTCTGCTCTTTTACTGATTGTGCTGCATCAGCTACAGTCGGCTTACTAAATCCAAACTGATTTGAAGCCTTCCTGGAGCATCAGCACCACCTCCTTTATGATCTGAAGCAGCTCTGCAGCTCCTCCACTGACTGACTGATAACAGCTGAGAGTAAACACTTCATTTATTTGTTTTCACCAAAGCCATCCTATTACATTAGAGACCAGTTATCAGACCAGTCTCCTCCAGTCACCTTTATCCGTGGTTTCAACGAGTTTGTAAATGCTTTTAAATTATCTGCCTTTTATGTTTTTCTGTAAAAGGAAAAGAAAAAGTGCTTGGAAAGAAAAAGCGTACAACTTCAAAGCTGCTTAAACCCGATTTATCCACTAGATGGCAGTAGTGCAACATGACTATAAACTATCAGTGCAACAAATCAGGGTATCCAACTGTTCCTTAAAAAACAGACCCTGCCATATATTTAGATGCAAAGGTTTGCATCTAATTAAAGTAAGGTTAGCATTAAATGTTTAAATCATTTCAAACATTGAAAAATGCAATGGCGATATGCATCATGTTAAGGTAAAGATAATGCCTGGTCACAATGGGCCCCAACTGTACTATTATACCTGCACTTTATACAAATATTTTATCATTATATAATATCTCTACAGACATACATTTCTAACAATCTTTGAATGCTTATATTTTCTTAGTTATATATATTATTTCTTATTCTGAACAAGCTCTTTCAATTTAATTACATACTTTACATGTATCTGTGTTTTTTTTTTATTTCCCTCTCACAATGAATTTTCCATCTGAGGAAAAAACAAAAATCAGAATATTTCATTTTATTCTATTGTATAGAAACCACCATTCATAAGCTGCTTCCATCAGCTGCATTTCACTTCTATACCATTAGGTGGCCCTTAAATAGGCTATTTGCAGCTGAATGGGTTATTATTTATATTTCTGTACATACACTTATATAAAGTGGAATAGATCAGAGTTGTGTAAGTGTGTCTTCTTGTTTTTAATACATTGTGGGGCCAATTTTCAGAGAAAATGGGACGTTGTTGGTCTCAGTGCCTGGACCCCACGTGGGGAATTGTTTTTGGTCTGGGGTCACATATAGGACTATGGTGTGAATTATGTTTAGGTTGGGTTTAGGGTTAGGTTTGTGTGTGTACTTGTTTAGGTCAGTTTTAGATATATTAAATAACCTTCTGAGGACTAACAGGCCTTATCGGTACTGAAGGCTGGTCCTAATCTGGTGGATCCCCTTTTTCAAGCTTTAAGAGTCATTTTAGAGTTATAATGTGAATTAACTTAAGGTTGTAATGTTTTATTATCATTATGTGCACTATAAAAAACCATGCTCAAAATAAAATAAAATCATCAACAAGGTGCAAGGTTTCTGTAAGAAACTTACAGAATCTCCTTAATTTATAAATGTAAGTCAACGTAAAGTCTATACACCTGCAATGATGAATGAAGCATGATATTCTTAGAGGTAAATCAAATATAGGCAATGTTACGGACCAAGAAAGAACTAATATTCAATGCTTCATGTATTTTGTAAGTTTGTAAGTTAAAAATACAGGAAGATAAT
The DNA here is from genome assembly GCF_000732505.1 of Cyprinodon variegatus. Classification (NCBI taxonomy): domain Eukaryota; kingdom Metazoa; phylum Chordata; class Actinopteri; order Cyprinodontiformes; family Cyprinodontidae; genus Cyprinodon; species Cyprinodon variegatus. Next base: position 823,423 of record NW_015150737.1, read on the forward strand.
CTAGAAACAATGCAACACTCCACTTTTGTCCAACTTACATCCAAAAGAGACAAACATTGGTGTTTAAATTCTCAAATACTCTTTTACTTGGGAAGAAAATTAAAATCAACCATTAGAAAGTGGACTTCATGCATCACTGATTATATGAGCCGATGTTCTTATTCCCCCCGCTGACACAATGCTGTTCTTCACATCATTCTTTTTTAATGTTTCTCACCCTTATAAATAATTCAACCTCCTTCCAGCCACATTTTTTATGCTGAATAGATTATTTATATTTAACTGATCACACTAAAATCATCAAAAAATGATTTTTGAAACACCTGAATAATCATCAAATAAATCAGCTGCTGTTCTTTAACACCAGCCTGCCATGTAAAACAGTTGCAATGGCTGAAATTGGATCTACTGTGGCAGCATTAGGCTGCAAATTTGGAGACATGACAGTTAAAAGGTGCAACGATGATAGTGTTCACAGTTCATAAATTAGTAGATTGAAAAGTCTAAAATGAAGATTTGGCAGTTTTCCAGTTACAAGCTTTGTTTTTACAAATGATGCAAAAGTCATTTGAAAATAGTTAGGTCATTTTAGTTTTTATTGTCATCCATTCAATTAGATCCTTCGGCAGCAAATACTTGCAGTCTGGGTGTGTGTGCGCGCCGTTTGTGGTTTTGGTTATAGTCCGTCACCTTTCTCTTCTCAGTTACCACAGTTTTTTTTTCACCACATTTTCCAAATGCAGCTGCGTTTCAATTGCCTCTTACAATAACTTGAACTGAAGCAGACGGTTTTGAAATGTGTCATCAAAGGGACATCATTTACCAGGAAGCAGTTATTCCGGAAAGGTACATTTAAGAAATCATGACATGAGCCACTGTGGCTTTTCGCTGTTTCAAGATTTCATCATCTTTACACTCAGCTACAATTAACTGTTTTATTTAAGGACAGCGCAGAGAAGATATTTTATCTAGGAGAGTTTACTGTAACTGCCCTATAAGTTTTCAAACACTTTATCATAACCATTACAAAGCTTTTTAAACAAGGTGAAAATTTTAATCTTTTTTTACATGAATGAGTTGATTCCATAGAGCGCTTCACATTATGCGTTATCAAGGTTCAGTGCTTCTATTCAGGATGATGTTGAAGATAAAGTACAAGTATAAACAAATATGTTGAGTTAAATTTTACTGGGAAAATGTAGTAGACATTTGGGGCAATGCTCATGTGAAAAAGAAAACATTGAAACAACTAGAAAACTTTAGCTGTCAGTTTTACGGACATGGCTTTCTTTTGGGGCGTGGTCCTACACTGGAAAAAATCAAAATCTAGATAAGTCATTTTTCCTTAAAACAAGTGCATTTGTTCTTGGATTGAGGATTTAAAAGAGACATTTTGCCAATGGATCAAGACAATTTACACCTATAATAAGAAAGCACAATTGCATTGTCTTATTTCAAGTGCATATTATCTAATTATGTTATTTTAAGAGTAAAAATACTCATTCCATTGGCAAAATATCTCCTACACAAATTAAGGGTAAAAAACACTTAATTTAAGATACTTTTACTTATTTCGTGATAATTTTTCCAACAATAGTTAAATCAGTGTTAGCAGCAGGTCAGACACGGGGCTGCAGATCCAACGTCTTTCTGCAGCCTGCAGCGTGAGGTGGGCGATAACAGCTGGCTTCTGTCGGGTGCAGCAAGTTTACACAAGGTGAATCATCTACCAGAACACAAATAGACCTGGTAAAAGTATGCTTCCATTAACCTGGTTGAAATAATGGTGTTTTATACCGATAAAACACTTTCAAAAATGCTTCATAAATAACAAATGAACCTTGAAACAAAGTAAAGCCAGTTAGCATTAAACATTAACACAATGAATACTGCATAATGTTTAACAAAAAGCTGAAAAAGCTACAGAGTTGCAATAAACAGAGCAGATATTAAGAGATACAGGGTGAATTAAAGGGTACTAAAGCCTTAATAAAAAAAATCTTGGTCGACAACAGATTGAGATATATATTTTTTTACAGTTATAAAGCAACAACTGAAACTATGACAATACTGCTGATGCTGCATTTATAATTTGAAACACTAAATAGCTAATTAATTGATAAAAATTTCTATAATGTACATATTTGACTGAATGCAGTCAGAGTATTTGGGAAAAAAATCAGGAAACCTTGGTGTGAGGCCTAAACGTCACACAGTCCTACTACAGTCTGACATTTCAACAAATCAGCAATTTCTGTTGTTTTTCTAAACAAAATTAGATCTTTGTTCTAAACAAAGATCTAATTTTGTGTATAAATATCTTCAGTAATGTTAACAAACTGAAGGAAAGATTTGTGGGAAATGAAGTGAGATTTTCCTGGATAGTTTTCCTGGAAAAAAAAAAAAAGCTTTGTTGAATAAATCAGATGAAATTGACCAAGCTTTTCCACAGAAGATGTATAATGAAAATGTAAAGCCCCAAGAATGCAAAAATATCTTCTACAAGTAGGCAGGTAAGAATTGAGGAATCCCACTTGAATTTTTGTTTGTAGAGAAAATTTTTCATGGAGAAAATGTTTCCTCTCAGATAGACTTTGGTTCTTTATTATGCAAGTTACGATGAGATGAACGAGCTAATATTCAGACGACATATTTAGTCCACTTCAAAGAAGACATTTTAAATCCGGTGTTGCCGTAGTCAGTTAAAATGACCTGTTCTTGTGTTTAAAAATGTAATCCTCATCTCTTTGATTAGGCAGATATAATAAAAAAATTATTTTCACAGAATATTGCGGAGATTAGTTTGCAGACGCGTGTGCAGACACAAAAAAACAAAGATGTTCAAAGAAAAGAAGAAGATATTTACACAGAAAATGTATACTCATTTATAAATTCCAGTAAAGAATGTGGTTTAGGGTACATCCGATGGAGAAAAAAACAATGTCAGAACTGCTTGGCAGCAGATGAGTGCATTGCAAGTAAATATAGTGACGGTGAGTCAATAAATTAGTTTGATTCTTAGTCATAATGGGCGTGATTTATAAAAAAAAATATGACTTCAGGCCCCCTGAACAATCGGTCAACTGAAGGGAGGAGTAGATTAAGTGCAATAAGAACCATCAAAATAATGCTAATTATGGTACCAGGGCCCTATTACACAAAAGCTCCCTTCAGAAATCCCAGCATAAGAGATAAGGCCAGATTAGACCCAGTGTCAAGACTGGATCCTGCCTTCATTCATTCTACAAACACCAAGCCAGGCTCCAAAGCTGCAGCTACATCAAGCCAGATGCAAGCTATTGAGCTAAATGCAGGGCTGCCACTTTTTTCAAGAGACCATGAGGTTGATGACAGATACATTGATTCAGCAAACAAAAGTGGATTATTTAAATGCCTAAACAGTGTAACATACACACCCTTGAAAGTACCTCTCTTAAATAAAACCTAATAATTTAAGGAGCAACTTTTCCATTTCTCTCCAATAAAAAACTGCTAACCTAACCTAACCTAACCTAATGTCTATGTTGGGGTTTTTGAAATCTCATTTGTTTTTACGGGTCCTTCGTTACCCTATTTTATTTTGACAAACCAGACGTTCTTTTACCTGTGTGATATGGTTGCAATTGTCACTCTTGACTTGGCAGACAGTTGATGTGGAATTGTTCTCGTTAATTAACGTGACAACTCAAGTGCTCTGGTGGACAAATGTGAGCGCAGCGGAGCAGTAACATAGGATGTGGAATTTCAGGGTTAACTGCCCGTTTATCTGGAAAATCCGAACTTAATCCATTATCTTGGCTTCATAAAATAGGTCTCAGGCTTTGGGGGATTGTAAATGACAAATGACCCTAGAATGACCATACTGTATGTGTTGAGCATTTGAGCACCACTATTATCCTCGAAGTTGAGCCTTCTAGTCCCTCAGTCCCTGGTAGAGTTTCCCCCTGAAGTTGCAGTCAAACTATTAGAAACACAATACATTTGCTGCCATGAACCTGTTAGGATTCCAGTTTGTGGGGCTTGTTTATGCACTTTTGCATTTTCCCCATGCATCCACTAAATGTTGCCATTGTCCTCTGCTGGTCTGGAGGTTGTTCATGTTCTTCTCACCTCACACCTGCAGCCTATTGGGTCATCAGTCCCTGAGGAGTATTTAAGGAGCAGACTGTCTTCACTTACTCGCCAGAGTGTTTTCCAGTATTGGGTACTCTAGCCCCTCTGAGTTTGCTGAGTCAACTTTGAGTCTAAGAGTCTTCGAAGCTCTTCAGTCATAACCTTATTTTGCCTTTGATTCTCCAGCAGGATTTTCCAGATCCTCTGGATAAGCTGGCCCTTCAAGCCTGGAAGGGAAACACTGAGAAAAGGAGACAGATCTCCTCATCTGAATGCTGAGCCCTTCAGGAACCAAGAGTCAGTCTGCTAAGTTCCTCCTCAGGATTCCCATAGTCTGCCTGTCCGCCCTCCAATGAATCAAGCCTTCTACAGACCAAGCCTCCATAAACAGGATCTCAGAAAACCTCCCCAACTACCACAGTGAGTCCAAGAAACCTTGTATTCAGACCTTCAGCCAGTTTTCCCACAGTCCTTGAACTCACCACTCTGATCTCCTCCTAGAACTTCCGGTTCACCAGACCGCTGGAACCTCCCCAAGCTGGAGAACTGTTTTACCTATCTATGTACAGTTCCTGACAATAAACTGTTAAATCTTTTTTGGTCTCTGAAGTGCTTCTGCATGTGGGTCAAACATATTAGACCCATCATGACAGAACCATGGAAAAGATTTCCTAAACCACCCAGGTGGGAAAAAGGAGACTGGACTCTGAGGGAGGTGTGGACGTACTGGGGCGCATTGTACACAATGTTTCCATGTGAAACCACCACTTGCAGAGTATTCAAGGTCAGGCTCACTGGTTTGCATCTGAAGGCAGAGACCATTACTCGCTTTCATGGACTGGGTTTACAAATGCAAGACAGTAATTCCCTGAAGGAAAATAATCTGAACTAGTCAGAAAGATGATACATTAACAGAAGTGGATGTAATTGGTGGTTGAATGATGTCTGACCCTCTTCAGCTATACAACAAGACATCGACTAAACTCATCATTACTCGAACTATGCACAGACAGTTATGCTTTAAACATGGGTTGGGATCATCTATATTTACTGAAACCATTTCTAGTGTCTTGCTACAGGTATAAGGATGACCTTTATCATCTGACTCATAATAGATCTTCAGCTCTACTGCGTTAAAAGGAGTCAACTGAGATGGTGCTGCAATCTTGTAATAATATCTCCTGCACACGAATCTTCGCAGGCTATCTGGGGGACCGCTAATAAAAGACTATGAAAGAGACCCCAATTATTCACTGGTCACTTTACAAGGTATGTCTGATTAATTCCTCGTTAAAAGAGAAAGAGAAATTAGATATCACAATGCCAGCACTTCAGTCCTTCACGGTGTTCGTTTTATATTTTTAGGCATCCTCTGGTCTTGATTAAATAAGGTGTACAATATCTTGCAAATTTTGGGTTAATTTTTTAACTTTATATTTATTTTCAATTCAACCTTTAAACAAAGAATGTTGTATAAGGCACAGTTCTGCTGGATAGCCAAGCTCAAAATATTTAACTTTTAAAAAGGTGCAGAATGGATGGGTGCTTTCTATGACATTAAAATCAGTACCCAGGACCTGTTCTTCACAGAATTCAAACGAGGAGTGGTAAATTGAGTATGCAACAAAAAGATTGTATTTCCAAGAAGTGGGCGTGTTGTGGGCGAGCTACAAAGATTGTGAGTGCAAAGCATGAGACATTCAGCAGGTTCTGACTACCCCATTGAAAGGAGCTAATTTGTGCTGCTGGCAGTTTGAGACTGGCTATAAAAGGAGGATGAAGTTCAAGGTAATGAGGTTGGATGTAATAGAAAAATGAAAAAAAATTATCAAGATGAATTTCACCTATTGTATCTGAAGTAGACCTAAAATGTTGCTTGTTGAAGAAGAAAATAAGAGTTTAAATTAGGAGGTTAAATATCAGTCTGGACCCATTTGAGCACATAGATCCACGAGCAATGCTCTTTGCAGTAATGTTTGCAGTAATTCATGTGAATTACAGTACTCCCACCTTGATACATTAATGCCTTGATGCCCATTGTGTTTTATGAAGCCCAATATATGATGATTAATTGCCTATGGTGCCAAGCTTGGACATCTTGACAATATTTCCCCTCTTTTCCTCTGCGTCCATTCTAAAGTGTGACATAAATGTGATCCGTCTAAAGTCATGGTCAGAGAGAAAGCATATGAACAGATTGTCTGGATGCAAAACGCTCATTTTTCTCATCCAATCACAAAACTTCACATGACATTTAGCACATTTTGTATGTGTTTTTTTTTTTTTTCATCCAAAGATGACAATGTAGCCTAATTTAAATGAGTAATGAGGTCACTTTAAAAAAAAAATGTAAAAGGTAAATAGTAGAGATAATTGCATGAAAACTTAAGGACAAAAATAAAAAAGTGGACGGAAAAATAAGTACTCCAGTAAAGTATTGATAACCAAAATTTCTACTTAAGTAATGTAACAAAGTATTTATATGTCATTACTTGACACCTTTGGAAATATGCGGCATATATCAAGGATACATTTTCAGTACATTTAAACATGGTTTTCTTCATAAAATGAATCACATTACTTGATGAATGTCAGAGGAAACTTGCAGCTGATTTCTCTAAGAAATTAAAAGCACACATGAACCTGTTTTGGTTCATGAAATCAGAATCAAAAATACATTTTAGAGCATCACATATAGTCCAATTCACTCCCATTCAAAGGTAATGCAATACTCTCAAATACAACATAATAAATCTGGTATCAAAGTTAATAACAGTAAATTGGGAGTGCTTATTGTTAGGGTTTCTGTTTGTGGGAGATGTTTTGTGTTCTCTTTTAGTGTCTCCATCCATCCACTAGATGGTGCCCTTTTTTCCCTGTTGGCCTATAGGGCCTTTTCCTGGTTACCACCCACACCTGCGGCTTGTTTGGTCATTACCAGAGGAGCATATGAGCAGCAGACTGTCACCACCTTGAAAGCAAAGTGTTTGCCAGTATTGGGTACTCTGACCTCTGTGAGATTATGAGTCTAACCTTTTGAGTTTTTGTCTTTCTGCGTCCTGAGATCTAACCCTTTGTCTCTTTTGTGGTCTCAGGATCATTTCCTGATCAACTGGATAAGCCTGGTCCTTCAAGCCTTGGAAGGAATCTATGCGTCTCTCTGAGACTGAGGAAAACATCCACCACTTCAGTTTGCAGTCCACTTCAGGAAAACTTGTTGACAATCCGCTCCTCTCCTCTCTCCAATCTCCTCTGGACCTCAACAAGCCTGCCTGTCCACTCTCTAGCAAGTTATCTCCTTATCTGGTTCATCCCCACAAACAGGAACCAAGGAGCTACCACAAGTCATCTATTGTGAGTCCTTCCTGGCTATGTTTTCAATATCAACCTGTAAATCCCATGGACCTTGAACTCATCACTCTGATCTCCCTCTAGAGCAGGGGTTTAAAACTGGTGTGCTATTGCTTGGTTGGAAAGAAAACCTGCAGCCTTTCTGGAACCAGTTTGACACCCCTGCTCTAGAGTGTCCAGTTCCAGTTCACCTGACCGCTCGACATTCCCCAAGCCTAGATACCTTGGTTTATGTCCCTCTGAGTGTCATTATCTCAATAAACTGTTCAACTTTTTCCCTGCCTCTGAGTTGTACTGTATCTGCATGTGGGCAAAATATTTGAAACCCATCATGACACTTATCATACTTACAAAAGAGAGATTGATAAAATAAACTGTAAAAAAAAAATTACCGTAATTTTAGGACTATTAGCCGCATAAGAAGATAAATTGCATGATTTGTGCATATAAAAGCCGCACCGGACTATAAGCCGCAGGTTTTTTATGTTTAATTATCATATGGTTCACGCACAGAGAGGATTGTCGGGAAAGAGGCAACTGTTTGGGGAAGCTCCTATTTATTATTTCTACCTGTATGTTTGTTTTCCATAATGAGGGTGTCACACAAACTGTCTTGCGCTGGCAATGTCCGTCTTTCTCGCTGTCATTCTCTCTCGTACCACTCGCAGTAGAAGTCTGCTTCCGGAGGACCTCCGCATTCCTGCGTGCGCGGCTACCGTACTTGTGTGTTGAAGCAAATGTGACGTCAACATGGTGGATGGTAAAATCAATAGATTCAGGTATTACACTAGTGGCCGCTAGCTGTAAAAGTCCATAGATAAGCCGCATTGTTATATAAGCTGCAAGGTCGAAAAATGGGGAAAATGTCGCGGCTTATAGTCCGAAAATTACAGTAACCATCAGTGTAGGGTTCTGAATCTATATTTTGTTTATCATGGTATGCTTTATGGTAAATATTTAAGTTTTTATGTGCTAAATTTACTTTTTTCTTTTAAATGATCAAATATTCCATGTAATTACTATACATTTTAATATTTAACTAATATGGTTATTTTATTATTAAAGTATATATTATAATTATATGCCTAATTACTCCTTATGTTTAAGGCATGTTTAAGTTTGACAGCTTTCTATCGATGACAAAATAATTTTTTTTTTTTTATGCATTAATATCTCAATGGATTTGTTTGTCTACAAATCTGGACAAATGATGTTGGAAATGTTTAGGGCACAGCAAGAAAGGATGGCTTCACTTACTTTTTCAACTCTACAACCAGATTATTCAACATTCAGGTTTTTCATTTCAAAAGACCTGAATGTTGGTGAACAGTATCCTATTTATGGAGCCTATAAATAGTTCTGATGTTCCTGAACTTTTCAGATTTTTCGCTTTCTATTATTTTTTATTTTTTTGTTATCTAAATCAAATCTAAAAAAAGGAAATATTTAACAGTTTAACACATTGAAGTGTATGATTAAGTACTGTCCTAAGCCAAAACTTTGCAAAACAACGTTTTTGCCGGGGATATCTACTTTTTCTACATTAATTATTATCATTATTGCTAAAAAAATTTAAATAATCGTAATTGACATATGAGGGCGATGTTTTGTGAACATAGAATTTTTAATCAAATCACCACCTAAATAATGACTCCCCACTGCATGATAGGGCCACCACTGTGCTTCATAAGAGATTATGTACTATGACTGCTACCTTACTGGCCCACTCAGAGTTCTATAGCTGTGTTGTTTGTTGCAAACTGGATATGGGACTTCTGGCAACAATTTAACAATCTTGACCATCCTCAGTGAAGTTATTTGGGGGGTGCATATCTGCAGAGTAAACACATGTCCAGCCTGAGCTGCTGCCTCTGCAGCTCTTAGTCACCATAGACCTTTTTACTCATTCTCTGATTGATCATATCCTTCCCTAGCTCATCAGTTTTTCTGGACTGCCATGTTGAGGTGCGCTGAGCAGAGGCGTAGCCAGAAAATTTTAACTGGGGTGGCCAGTCAAAAACCAATATATACTGAGGGGTGGCCGAAAGCAGATAGGCGCCAGAACCTCACAGTCAATCTACACTGTTTCAACATCCATATTTTTTAAAATAAAGACAAACTAAACTTTCCTACAGCCTTTGCTAACAAACAGACGCATATATATTTAAACATCCATACTGTCTAATTAAAAGCTATCGTGGTAAATTTCTGGGGTGAACATTTTTTTCTGTCATTACTTACCTACTTTTATGAAAAATTGTTTTGCATAAAATTAATATTTACATGTACTAATATCTACATTAAGTGGATGTTTAAGCCATTATTAAAGTAGTTATTTATCTATGATTTCACTGAAGACTCCTAGATGACAAACAGAGACATAATTTTCAGTATATGAATTCTGTATATATCAACTTTAATGTTACAGTAGTATTTTGATGTGCATGGTGTTTTAGTTGTCAAGTAATTGTTAATATATGAAATAATAAAATGTTTAATAAGTTTGAACATTCCCCTTAAGAATATTACTGCCATGGGTGGTTCTAGACAGGGGCCAACGGGGGCCAGTGCCCCTGTAGATGATGTCCTGGCCCCTGGTATCCCATCAGATACGATTTCCCTAGCATCTCCGCACAGCGGGGGCAGCAGGATTCACCGCGCAAGCGACAGGAAACGGGCATGCTCGCTAAAGGCGTAACAGCCGCCCTGTGCTCGCACCACAGGGGAACTACGGAGAGCGTGAACGATCAAATGATAGATAGATAGATAGATAGATAGATAGATAGATAGATAGATAGATAGATAGATAGATAGATAGATAGATAGATAG
>NW_015150737.1:835341-838726 GCF_000732505.1 Cyprinodon variegatus
AGAACTTATTGAAGACTCAAGACAGCCATAACATTATGATTTTTTACAAGTGTAGGTACACTTTTGACCACAACTGTAGATAGATAGATAGATAGACTTAACACCCATGAGTAGAGGTAATGCAGCCTGATGATATTTACACTGCATCTGATAGCGTTCCCCCCATGTGAAGCAGGGGGAACGCTATCTGACGGGGTTTATAGGTCCGTCACATAGCGTTCCCCCCTGATATCATTTACGTTGAGTTGCAATAAATGCAACACGGCGAGAAGGTGGGGGCCGGGTGGTGAGGGTTACGGGGAACGCAAAAGTAATGCAATTGTTACTTTTACTAGTAACTAGTTACTTTTATTGTAGAGTTACTCAGTTACTTTTTGGGAGAAGTAACTAGTAACTATAACTAATTACTTTTTCAAAGTAACGTGCCCAACACTGTGCATCATTCACAGTCCTCTGTGATTTCATAATGATGTGTCATATAATCATCGTCCTCCCACAGCAGGTGAGGGGGTGTCAGAGGGTGTTTTTGGTCATATAATCGTTATTATTTTTACCCCGTCAGCATTTCTGTGACACATGAAAAACGTGTTGAGTAAGAGAAATGACATTAAAATGTCCCCGAGTTACTTAACCTCATTGGGGTGTGCAAAAAGGGAGAGCGCTCTGTGCTCTCTGAGGACATAGACATTTTAAGAAAGTTTCAGTCACTCTGAAAATCAGAAAAGGAAACAGGGCGTGGGAGAAATTAGAGCCACGGAGCTGCCTGCAGCTCTAAATTTCTCCCACGGAGCTGCCTGTAGCTCTAATTTCTCCCACAGAGCTGCCATTTCTCCCACGGCTCCATCAAAAACAGAAAAAGAAAAAAAGTGGGAAGGAAAAAAAAGGCTGTCCTGTAAAATGGAGGGAAGAAGAAAGGCCGCTGTTGTTATCATAACAATAATCAGAGGAACAGGAACTGAGTAAAGTTAAGGTTGAACTCTTATTTCTTATTCTTATGCAGTCCTTTAGTCCGTTTCATTTTGAGTTCCTAGGCTCACCGTGGCTGCAGGAATCTGTCTGTCCTCCTTAAATTAGGACTTTCTAACTGACGTCACCGACTCTGCATAAATAAACGCAAAACAAAGCCTACTTATGTTTAGATTAGTTTATGTTGTCTTTATGACTGATCATCTTTCCGGCGGTAGTTTGTTTGGTGAGTCGATGAGGTGACGTCTGCGCACATTAGGAGCGCGAGCAGGGATGATCAGCGCGCGCGCGCGGCGCACCCCGAGTGCCAGCACAGTCTTTAGGGGATTTCTTTAAATGCTCTCCTCTGATTGGCTGCCCTCTGATTGGCTGCCCTGTGCTGCGTTCCTGCGCGGCCCGATTGGTAATGAGCGCTTTGAACCCGCATGCGAAGATGTTTTATTTCTTTGCTACAGACAGAGCTCCGCTGCAGACTATATTAGAATCAGTCGTGTTCCTTGTGACCTGCTGACATCTTGGTAAGGCAACATCTACTTCCTCGTTGTAAAATCCGTCCAAAAAGTACCACATTGGTACCAATATGCACATTAAGTTTACTATGCGCTGCAGCAGCGCTGGTTAACGCATTATTTTCGTTCCTGTTGAAAAAATCCACTTCAGTAAACATTTTTTAGGAGTTTTCAAATGCAGGATGCATGCATAGTGGTGATTAGAAATTAATGAGGAAGTGCATCGAATGTGAGGCGTGCTGCGCTCATTCATTCAGCCAAAGTATCCAGAAGTGTGCATTGTGCGCATAAAGGTGAAGACGTGACATCAGACATAGAGGTATTCTTTTATTTTGTATGCAGCAGCTGGAAAATGTACATAAATCTGTCTTTTGGAGATAATAAAACGCGTTTGATAATACCAGTTTATAACACTTTCTACTCGAAATAGATGCTGATCTAAAAAAAAAAAAAAACAGAGAATTGAGAGCAATGCACTAGAAGGCATATAGCGTTTTTAATTAAGATAGCATTATTAGAATGATTAAAAATATGTTGCGATTTCACCCTTAAAGGTCTAAAACCGCCCTTGGATGCATGCATATTAAATGTAGTAATGCCTATAGCCCTCAGGGATCCATGGATGGTTACCACATGGCTCTAACTATAACAACGAATGCATTTTAATACAATTCATAAGTTATTTTTAATTACCTAATTGTGTTGAAGCTTTTATTAAAACATCAGAATATTACCCCTATTCACTGGAATTTGGAACTCCCTTCTATTCTAAAAGGTTTTTATGTGTTCTGCAAGTGACCACTGCAGATTATTGGGCTAAATGTTTAATAGGAACAGGAACCCAGCCTCACTCTTCACCTCTTTTACTGATGTTTCTATAGCCTTTGGATCAATAACATGCACAAAACCCAGATCGATCTCTTTAAAGACACCCGTAAACATCTTCTGCATTCATGTTCCTGTTTAATTTAAGCACGTGGCTTATTCAGTTGTCCTTTAGTGTGAGTCCAGCTGAGTTTAAAATTATTAATATTATTTCTTAGCTTACATATAGTTTTTTTTTATGTTTCCTTTTTGCATTATATTGTAAATGTAACATTTGCACGTGAATGTTTCCTCATTTCACCATCATTGTTGATATGAGCTCGTAGTTCTGAGCATCTAAATTAACTTTTGTATGTAGATTAAAGTTAAGTTTTTTTTAAAGGTGTCTTATCTAACATTTACTTCCCGTGTTAATTTTTTTTAAAGCTTTGAAAATGTTGCAGTCTATGAAATAACCAAGTGCACTGGAAAAATCTACCGGTAGATAAGTCATTTTTCCTTAAAACAAGTGCATTTGTTCTTGGATTGAGGATTTAAAAGAGACATTTTGCCAACGGAACAAGACAATTTACACTTAAAATAAGAAAACACAATTGCATTGTCTTATTTCAAGTGCATATTATCTAATTATCTTATTTTAAGAGTAAAAATACTTGTTCCATTGGCAAAATATCTCATTTACCTACTCAAATTAAGGGTAAAAACACTTAAGACACTTTTACTTATTTCGAGATCATTTTTCCAGTGTGGTGGAAATTTCAGAACAGGGTAGCTTAAAAAAAACTTTGAGGTTAAAATTGATCTTTTTTTTTAGTTTCCTTTATGTTCTATTTTGATTAGCTATGTTTTTATTTATCTCGAGCTGCGGGGATATCTACAACCTCAGGAATATGAATATCATTTAAAAAAATGTTTTAAAAGTACAGCTTTTAACTTCAGATTTAGAAGATTCTGCTATTTTAACTTGATCCAGCTGCTGCTGTGGCCCATTAGCCTGACATAGTCCGACTCAATTCTAGTCAGAATATGAGTCTGATACTGCTCCATAGAGCTGTGATTATGGGGCGTGTTTCGAACGAACCAGG
>NW_015150737.1:839428-846146 GCF_000732505.1 Cyprinodon variegatus
CCATGGTATCACAGAACCATGTCTGGATCAGTTGGAGTAATGAACACAGGCCTGAACTGGTTGTACTCATACTTTTCAAGCAGAAGCAGGCTACATTCACACAGCAGGTATTTATGCCTAAAGGCCCTGTACCTGATTTTATTTTAATCTTTAATAAAAAATGATTTTAACATGGTATATGGTGTGGCAGAAGATGTCATTTTATAAAATAAATTACTCATTTTTTGCATGATTCCAGGCAGTTTTAGTGCAGGCCTCTAACTTTACATGACTTTGAAGTGACGGGTGTGTTCTCTTAGTGCTTTCACCAATAAACAGAGAAGCACGGCAGCTAACGAAGAGAAAGTGGCTGACACTGAATATAGGCCTACAGCAAAACAGCCAAAAAGGGTCAGAATGGAGTAAGCAAGGAGAAATATTAAAGGCATGAATGACCAAAGAAGGAGGAAAGCTGGACTAGGCTGCTCGAGGTAAAGAGCTTTGCGGGACAGGCCTCAGACTGAATCTGGACTCATAAGTGACGGTGGTTCCTCCTAGATAGGCATCTTTTTATTACTATTATTAATCGATGTGCATGTAATCACTTGCAAAGGGACTGGGAGAAGCATGTGTTAACTGGAAAAGGTTAGAGGCGGGGCTTATAGTTGGAACAAAGCTGTTCTCCTATGCAAAGACCCACCCTGTTAAGAAAGGTGAGCATCAATGATTGGCTGAAACTATAGCTCACATCGCATATACACCGAAAAGTGCACATGCACAGAAAAATATGACCGGAAGGATTTACAATTAGGAGAACCACTTATTTGAATGATCCACTCAGAAAAACAATATCCTCCACTATAATTTTAAGAAAGCTATTACTGTTAATGATTCAAAGTAGGGATGTGAGAAATAAACTCAAAATCACATATTGAGGCGCTATGGTGATAAAGACAAAGTTGATGATTAACCCTGTAATGCCAAATGTATCATATTTGATACATACGGTTTCTGAAATGTTTTGCGTCTGACACCTTTTGCATAATTTAATGGTAAAAACTTTGCTCAAAATCATATTGTACACAATCAGATATACCTGATAACAGAGGGCAGAAGATCACACAAAAAATAATCTTGACTTTTCGCATAGTAATAAATTATTAATATCAAAAATGTATTTCATTACATATTTTGTTAAAAGACCAAATAAAGACTTCAAACCAAAAAAAAGTAATTTTCTGTTTTGTTTTATTCGTGGATCGGGCTTTAAAGGGTTAAAAAAAAATACTCTCTTACTTCTACTTTCATCTGTAACTGAATAGCTTTGACTGCCACAGCAATCGTAAACCCACAATCTCAATTACTTCTATCAAAAAAGTACAAATTTGAAATAGGGTTCTCTAGGACACCTGTTATTTAAAAAAGTTGTGATTTATATCACTAAGCTTCTTACAGTAACCACATTTGATTATTTCATTCGAATTTGTTAATCCCACAGAGGAAAAAGGGAAAGGAAAAGAATAAAAATATAAAATCAAAACATGTACCCCAATACTTGGAGTTTTTAAACGTAATTATTTCTAAGAAGTATACGCAGAAAACTCAGTAAGCCTCTTCAAAGAAAAACAAATATAACTTTTTTCTGTTGCTCTGATCATCTCCCCATATTGAGGTTGTTCTCCTTTGCTGCTTAAACAGACACAGCTTTTTTTGACCAATCACCACCAGGCTCTGGACCTAAAACCATGATGGCATTTGGCTAAAAAACAATAAACTCAAGACTTTTATTAGCTTATGATAGTTTTTTATTGTTTTATTGGTGCTGGAGTTGATCCTCCTTTCCGCTCTCTACTCTGGCATAGATGATCCTCCCTTTATAAAACGCTGAAGTGTCTGTTCTGCACATTGAAACAAAAACAGATGATTATTTATCTAATTTTGACATGTCTTATTGCCACAAGTTCGCTGAACTCAGAAGGAGCTCTGAACAGGAAAACTTGAGACTTTCTGTTTTTTCTTCTATCTCTTTCTACCCTTTGCTGAGCCATTGTTTTAGTTTCCACGTAAAGAAACTGTGTTGTGCCAGTGAGGCTTATGATCCTGACATGAACTGGCATGGTACATTGGGTGTGTTAAAAAGCAGTTTTCAAGTTTTTCTCCTAATCGTCTTTTACCTCTTTTTCTGTTCCTGTTTCTGCAGATCCTGCCCCTCACAGGAAATAATTTGGTCAATCCAGGATGTGTGAATATGTCTGACAGTAAATCCACCGAGGTGTGTAGAGTTTATAAAGAATGCAAAAACCTTATTTCACAACCTAACTGACATTCAGCTTTAAGGATCAGGATGATCCTCTGAACTGTTCCTCTGCTGTAGGAACTTTTTAATTGGAACCTGTCTGAAAACATGAAGTAAAATACCTTAAAAAAGCAAGAAGCTCATATTACCCTAATTTAAAAAAAACAACAAAAAAAAAAACACATGAGAAACTAAATATTGACACATCTTAGTCTAGAAAACCCTTCAAAGCCATTTCTAGGGGTTTGGAGTTCCAGTGAACCATAATTCAAACCAAATTGTTATGAATTGGAATATGAGATTTCTCGTGAATGAAGAGCTTAGCAAAAATTATTCCAGAGGGCATTGACAGCAGGTCTGCTATATAGCAATAGATATTGATAGAGAACCTCTGGCCACCAGCTTAAAGTCGTAGAGAAATCATATTTAAATGTCAAATCATTCTGGCTTAAACATGTATATAAATGTACTCTTTATCAAACTGTATTGTCCCAAAATTAAGAAAATTTCAATAAAAAAAAAATCCTGTTATTTTATGCAGGCCAGTTAGTTATACGTCAGCTTGTACACCTAAATTCGGCCAGCCATATATCAACTCTTAAATGAGGAAGTTATGTCCCCTTGAAGGCAGTTGCGCCTTGGAACTTCCCTTCCGATTCTTTTCCTGGGAGCAAGTTATTTATTAGTCTTAAACTAAACTGAGTAAAACCATATAAAAAGGACTATAAAAACAGGAGTAAAAAAGTAACAGAGTTTATTCCAGATAAGGTCGTTACAGGACAGAGAAAATGCTTGGAGCTTGTTTCCGCTGTCCATAGCGTTCCTTGACAGTGTCGTTTCTAAGTCACCAATTTAGTGCTACTTGGTCCCAATGTAATTTCCCATTGGGAACCTACTAGCACTAAGATGCTAACTGGTTAGCGAGATGCTTTCAACAAACTGGCCAACAGACTCAGTAATAAAGAATGTAATTAGTAATTTACTGGATTTTAGACTTACTCAGATTATCTTTGATGTTAATATTGTTTGATGATCTGTAGTGTAGGTTTGACGAATATTTCTCACATCACAGCCTGTTGTGGTTTTGTGTTACTCATAGATAACTGATCAACCATGCTACTTTTTTAGATTTTTTTAATGTTTTGATTTATTTTTAAATTTTAACTGTGATTTTCTTCTTACATGGGCTCTAACCACAGGCACAACGTGATCAAAATTGAGTGTCTCTGTGATTATGAAATTTAGTTTCTAAACATTGCAATATATAGAAAAGTAGACGAATGACTGATTGAAGCTCTTGTTTTTGTAATTAGATCAGACCTTGATCTGTTTATAATTGCTGATTTCAATGCAAATGCAAAGATCTCCATTCATTCATGGGGTTTATTGTTTTATATTCTGATTATTACAACGTTTTCCATTCAGTTGTTTTATAGTAAAAAAATGTAGTCAAATCCTATGAAAACATGATGCACAGATTTAAGTGATTCTCAGAATGCTATTCATTATTTGTAAGTCATTTATGTTAAATTTGTAAAGAATGAATACATGACACTGTCTCTTGTTGTAGAACATGAAGTGGAGGCTGATTTTCTTCATCTTCATCTGTGGTCTCTACGGTAAGTTTTTTCTCACCAATTCATTATTCTTTATTTTAAAGCTTATGCAGGTCCCATTAGTACGATGGAGTATTAGGGCCAGGCTAGAGGTTTTTTTCCCCTTCTATTATGAGAACAAAGTCGTAACATTATGAGAATAAAATCGTTAAAAAATGACGAGAATAAAGACCTAAAATTACGAGAAAAAGTCGTCAAATTATGAGAATAAAGTTGTAAAATTATGAGAATAAAGTCGTAACATTAGGAGAATAAAGTCGTAACATCACGAGAATAAAGTTGTAACATTTCGAGAATTAAGTCATAACATTAGGAGAATAAAGTCATAACATTAGGAGAATAAAGTCATAACATTATGAGAATAAAGTCGTAACATTAGGAGAATAAAGTCGTAACATTTCGAGAGTTAAGTCATAACATTAGGAGAATAAAGTCATAACATTAGGAGAATAAAGTCGTAAAATTACAAGAATAAAGTTGTAAAATTACAAGAATAAAGTCGTAAAATTACAAGAATAAAATCATAACATTTCAAGAATAAAGTCGTAAAAATTTTGAGAATAAAGTGGTAATATTACAAGAAAAGAGTCACAACGAGAATAGTCCTAAAATTACGTGAATAAAGTCGTAATATTGAGAGTATAAAGTCCTATAATTACAAGAAACAAGTTGTATTTTATGACAACTCTTACAAAAAGCACTTTCTTCCCTAAAATGAGGAATGTCGAGCATCATATGAAGTTATACTTTGGCATCGGTTGTTGTATGATGACTCCATTCTTGTAATATTACAACTTTATTCTTGTAATGTTACGACTTTATTCTCGTAATGTTGCAACTTTATTCTCGTCATGTTGCGACTTTATTCCTATAATGTTAAAACTTTATTCTCGTGATGTTGCGACTTTATTCTCGTAATATCATAACTTTATTCTCGTAATGACACGAGTTTATTCTCGTAATGTTGCAACTTTGTTCTAATAAATTACAACTTTATTCTCATAATATTACAACTTTATTCCAGTAATGTTACGACTTTATTGTCATAATTTTACGACTTTATTCTCGTCATGTTGCGACTTTATTCCTTTAATGTTAAAACTTTAATAAATTACAACTTTATTCTCATAATATTACAACTTTATTCCAGTAATGTTACGACTTTATTGTCAAAATAGAAGAAAAAAGATCTCTAGCCTGTCCCAAATATTACATATATACATTAGAAATCTACCTTTAATCTTTTTCTTCTTTAAGGGTTGTGTGTCATGGACCGCTCAGTGGTCTACAGAGCCAAAGAAAACAACAACATCACCATCAAATGGAGCATTGAGATGAAAACTAATTTTACTCTCATCAACATGATGTGTGAAATGTACACTGACAATGTTAAGATTGTATACGAAACAATAAGAGGTTCTCAAAAGTCTGCGGATGAGCAGTTTGCAGGACGGGTTCATTTTGACGTAGACGCTCCCAGAGAAGCAAAGATCAAACTCCATCTGTCCAGACTCAAAGTAGAAGACTCTGGGCACTACTGCTGTTACCTGAATGCTGACTATGACGACAAGGCTTGGCGGTGGCGACTTCAAATGACAGGTGAAAATAAACCACAAGACTCAGACCGTTTTTTTTNCCCAAATATTACATATATACATTAGAAATCTACCTTTAATCTTTTTCTTCTTTAAGGGTTGTGTGTCATGGACCGCTCAGTGGTCTACAGAGCCAAAGAAAACAACAACATCACCATCAAATGGAGCATTGAGATGAAAACTAATTTTACTCTCATCAACATGATGTGTGAAATGTACACTGACAATGTTAAGATTGTATACGAAACAATAAGAGGTTCTCAAAAGTCTGCGGATGAGCAGTTTGCAGGACGGGTTCATTTTGACGTAGACGCTCCCAGAGAAGCAAAGATCAAACTCCATCTGTCCAGACTCAAAGTAGAAGACTCTGGGCACTACTGCTGTTACCTGAATGCTGACTATGACGACAAGGCTTGGCGGTGGCGACTTCAAATGACAGGTGAAAATAAACCACAAGACTCAGACCGTTTTTTTTTTTATATAATAAAAAAATTTATGAAATAAATAATAGAAAACTGCTGCTGCTTTTTTCTCCCTACAGAACAGTTTGTTCTGAATGTTACGGCTGCAGGAAATGAACCATCAAGCAACACCACGGGCTACCCTACCACTCCAGGTCAGCAGATTTTAAACTCGAAACTAAGACTTAGCTGTATGTTTGATGTCCGCTGCTCTCAAATAAAGCCCACTGTTTTAAGGTTAAATCTATAAAGAAAATCTACAATGCACTGGATGTAAAGTTCGGCATTGCTCTGCACTCTACATGTGATGTTTGTAATGATTATGCTTTAACAACAGAAAACCAACATCAAATTCCTAGTTTTTGTTAAAAAAAAAAAAAAAATCACCAATAGGATTGATTCAGATTATAACCAAATGTGCTCACACACCCTTTGGCATAATGTTATAAATGGGATGGAGTTACAAGGGGGGCAGTGGTCCCCCATAAATGCTGATTCCCCCCAGGTGCACAATCAGATGATTTAAGCATCTCAGCACCTTTTAACCCTTGCGAAATACAGTAGTCACTGTTACGTAACACAAAGTGTCGCAATCTACCTCCTAGACGAAGTTTCTTACAAAACAAATCAGGAAATGAGAGAAAAGACAGGGTTCCCGCGGGTCCTTAAAAAGCCTTAAAAGGCATTGAATTCTTCATAATAAAACTAAGGCCTTAATTGGTATTAAAATGTCTTAAATCAGTCTTTCGTAGGTCTTAATTTTTAAAACAT
>NW_015150737.1:846941-849902 GCF_000732505.1 Cyprinodon variegatus
CTGTAGGAGCCCTGAAAGAGAAGAAAAATGTTCTGAAATGGTGAAATGAAGGAAGCAAAGGAAGAAGCAGAAGAATAGGGCACATGTGTAATAAATTATACAAGTGAAGTCATGAAATAACCTATTTTTAACAAAGTCATGTTCTGGCAGCAGTAGCCACATTTTAAATGATGATTAATGTTACATTTGAAACTTCATACAAGCTATGCCATTGGTTCCCAAACCTTTTCTTTAGTCTTAAAGTCATAGGGAACCTATTCCAAAAGTTGCTTTTCCTAATGCAAGGAGAAAAGATTTCATAAATACAAGATACGATCTCATAATTACTAGATCAGTATCTCTTAATTATCAGATCTTATTTTGTAATTACGAGACCTTGTCTATTTATTTAGTTATGATTATTTGATACATATTTAGTGATCTTGTAATTATGAGATAAGCTGTCTGATTTTTTTTACATTCTTCTACTTAAATTTTGAAAAATAAGATCAAAATAACCCAAGGATTATACCTTGTTTCTCATTTTGAAATAGAAATATCCATAGAACAAACCATATGCAAATTCTCTTAACCTGTTATACTCCTAAATCAATGTTTTTATTAATTATACAGATTTTTTTCTAACCTTATGTTTGCATTTTTACACTTGACAAGACAAAGCCATTGTCACGGAAAAATTAGAGCAACAGCTTTTTTTGTTTTTAATGGCTAAAAAAAATTAAAATGGTGGATTTTTTTAATTATTCTAATATTAGATTTAGGACTTAGGTGATGTGTGAAAATTCTTTAAAACATCCAATGTTGTTTGAGCCGTGCTATATGAGAACATAAAGCAATTTACAGACAATAAAAAATAAACGTTTATCAGATTAAATGAAATGTGCAAGTAGATTAAAAAGTGTAAAAAATGCGCATGAAGTAATTATTTACAAGAGAACGGTGTATATATGAAAAAAACAAAAAATGTGGACCTGCACGACTGCGCAACATCAATATCTTGGATTTGTGAGCACAAACAAATGCTAGAAATGGGAGTTTGTTGATAACAATTAGAAAACGGAGTTTTATTCCTTATGTAAATACTGGTTTCATGAAATCACTACAGAAGCCACCAGATCCTTGTTGCACTGGAAAAACGATCTAGAAATAAGTACAAACATTCTTAAATTAAGTGTATTTACCCTTAATTTGAATATTTGAATAAGATGATCTGCCAATGGAATGATATTTATATTTATATTTAGATAAGATATTTAGATAAAATGCACTTGAAATAAGACAATGCAATTGTGTTTTCTTATTTTAAAGGTAAATTGTCTTGCTCCATTGGCATAATGTCTCTTTTACCTCCTAAGAAACTTCTCAGCTGTTTAAGTTTTTACTTCCTGATTTTTTAAAGTCGTATAGTGGAAATTAATGTCCGGTTTACGTTTACTTATGTTAAAGTTTTTGAGAGGGAATAAACTTCTTGCCATTTAAAAGCACAGTTCAAAGCAAAGACTAACAAGTGGAGGATGTTGAGTGATGTAATGGTTTCACATTCAGAAGTTGGGGAAATATTTTGACTTCATTGTGTGGGAGCCACCTTTAAATGTAGAAAAACATAATGCTAGTTAGACTCATTGTTTGACTGCTCACACAATAAGGTTTCACAATGACTAGTTTCAGCAGAGACAATATCAAGTTAATCATTTATCTATGTCTTTAATTAAATCCTTATAATTAAATATATTTTTGATCTAGGTTGTCCTAGACCTATTTCTACTTGAAGAAATAATGCTTTTTCTACATGCAGATGCTGAAGACCCTTTAAGACAAAGCAACCGAGGCCAATGGGGAATATTGATTTCAGTCTTTGGACTTTTATTGGTTGTGATGGTTTTGTACTGTAAAGCTCGAACTCAAAGGTAGATGAAGATCAAAATCTGCACAAACTACCCAAAGGTACAGTATGCATACAGTGACTGTCTAATTCAGATCAATTGAATTTACTCTAATTAAGGTTTCTGCTTTTTTTTAGGAGTGGGAACTCCGTCAGTCCTCCGTAAAACAGTTCAATCACAAAACTAATTTGATTTTTGTGAGGCAATGGGGTGGAAATTCCAGCTCTCTGTTCCACCCTCTGCCTCACCTGACATTTTTAATGAGATAACCTTCAGAGGAGTGAGTGTCTCTGTGGCATGTGCCTCTACACCCTCTATAAGCTAAATGGTGTGAACTAGACATGTCAGCCTCCATGAGTTAAAACAGTTCTTAGTAATGGTGCTTATAATGCGTCTTAGGATATACATTCAGAGACTGGTTATATATACTAAGCCTTTAAACCGACCTAGGATAGCAGACACACAGATCACACCAGCTCTGATTACCTAACGGAAACAATTTTCCACCTTATACTTAGAAGCCTGTCTAAAGTGTCCTTTTTGACAGCCATCTTAGATTTAATCTTAGTTTTCTACTTCACAACAAAATGTGATATTTTTTAGTTTTTTGTTTTGTTTTTATGTTCCTCTTCATAAAACAGCTAACTTTTAATATTTTGAATAACAATAAGATAGATTCTTCACTAGACTGACAGCTCTTGCCTAGATACTACAATAGCTGGGTATAGAATGCTGCCGTGCAGTTCATCATTGCTGTAGGGCTGATTTCTACAATTAAAAGAAACTTTTTTATGAATTAATTCCCTACTTTATACAACAGTGTCTCACAAAAGCTGTGAAAATAGAAGATCTAGTTCAGGGCTCTGTAACCTTTCATATCCAAAGAGCCGTTTTGCCCCGAGTACGACCAAATAAAAGTTGTTTAGAGCCGCAAAATATACCATGACATTTTCTAGAAAACCTTTTTTTTTTAAATCTTGTATAGGAAATTAGTTGTTGCCATCTCAAACAATCCATTCATTTATTCTTAATGTTAAAACGTATAATTTTCAAGCTAATTCATAGAAAAATGTCTCTT